>NC_143179.1:16679166-16982196 GCF_047325235.1 Durio zibethinus
ATTTATTATTATTTGTATCTATATCTTTCATGATTTACCTTTAAGAAGGCATTTAGTTTAGGGGAATATGAAATTTTCTCCTAAAATCTTACTTGCGGTAATATGATTCTTACATTTCGTTGACGAGTATCTATTTCTTAGGGATAATTTTGAATTCCTAAAAGTACCCAAATGTCTTGAAATTAGAAACTCACTTTTGCTTATGGTTTTTTAAGATCCTAAAAGGAAAGTTAATTTCATCTCACATTTGACCTCAACAATAAATTTTTTTGATCTATTTTACCTTGAAATCCAATGTAATTTATAAACTTTTAACTATGCTTTTTTTTTTTATTTAGAAACATAGTCTTTAAAACAAAGACCATTTTTTTTATGTAAAAAACATAATATTTGAAAAAAAACAAAGACCAAATTTTAAAGTAAAAAACACAATTTTTGTTAAATAACAAAAGCAATTTTTTAAATAACAAAAACCACATTTTTTATGTTAAAAATTTAGTCTTTAATAACAAAAACCATATTTTTTTAACTAGAAACATAGTTTTTGAATGAAACAAAGACCACGTTTCTAACGCAAGAAACGTGATCTTTGTTAAATAACAAAGTGAATGAAAAAGAGTTGTAGAAACCAATAATGTATTTTATTTTCACAACCTCCAAGCCAACCCAATCCCCCATATTCTTTACTTTCTTTCATTTGGTTTTTCACCCAAAACCCTAAAAAAATAAGGGAAAAAAAATCACCTTGTTGTAAATGGAATCATCACCCAACAATTCTTAGTAGACCAACAACTCTAACCCATTTTAGTAATGGCTACATTCTCTATTTCCAACTACTTCACAGCCCTAACTTTTCTTATTTTCCTTTTTAAAATCTTAGTTGCAAACAAAAGCTCATCTTTTTCCTCTAAAAGTTTTGGTAAAGGTCTAAAGTTTAAGTCCAATGTTGCTCATCTTTTTCCACTTCTCCTTCTCAATGTCCCATGAAAATGGTGATGGTTTGGCTTTTGTTATGCAATAGTTTGTTTGGGATTCCTCTGAGATTAGAGAAAACTAAAAATGATATTATTGCTGTAAAATTTGACACCTTCAAAGATGCCAAGTATGGTGATTTGAATTAAAATCATGTAGGCATTGATGTGAGTAACCTTGCATCAGTTAAAGTGAGAAATTTATCATTTATCAAATTGGTATTAAATAGTGGAGAAAAATTATGTTCTTAGATTGAATATGAGACAAGTTCAAAGAGATTAGAGACTAGGTTGAGTGAATCTAGTAGTTCCAGGCTTAATGATCCACGACTTTCATACTTAATCAACTTGCCAAACTAATGGAATGATAAGGAAATGTTTGTGGGCTTAAGCTTTTCAAACGAGAACTCTTTATAGACTTACTTAAGTACAAGAAAGTCAATGTAATAGTTGTCAAAAAACAACGTTAAAATGTCGTCTTTGATTAAAGTCAACGATTGCATTTCTTCCTCCAGATATGTCATCTTTAATGAAATATAATCATTTAGTTAAATGAAACTAGGTGATTTAGATGTTTTAAACACTACATTTATTTTCATAAAAATGTAATCTTTGATATAAATGTTGCATTTACAACAAAAAAAGTAGTCTTTGACAATATTTAATTTTTTATTTTTTTAATAACAAAAATGTAGTTTTTGATTGTATTTGACTTCATATTTTTTGGTCAAAGACTGTTTATATTTAACAAAAACGTTGTCTTTGACATGTAATAAAAGGCATTATGGTAAAAAATATTTATTACGCAATCTAAGATTCCCCCAAATCAAACACAGAAATCTAATATTCCTATGGTAGGAAAAATCACCCCTTACACAAAACCTACACTTTATCAGAGATCACATTATTTCTTGAAATCTAAAATTTTGCGAATCAAATGCCTCATAAAGTTTTGATTTCTCATAAATCTAGAAGTTCATTTTCTCCTAATTGATGCACAGATAGACTTACATTTCCCATATCCAAATAATCTCAAACAATTCTCTTTTATCTTTTCCTCAATTCAAATTACTCTTAACTTTTCTCGAATCTCTTCATTTCTAATTTTATCTCCTAGTCTTACCCCATATATACATATATACATATATAAATATATATATATATATATATTTATATATAAGAATCCTCTGTTAGTTATGCTCATTTTCTTCTTATGTTATTTTTTAATAACCTCACACTTAGTTTAATATAAAATATAAAAATTTATAATATAACATAATTATATTTTTAAGAGTAAGTAAGTTTTAATTCATATATTAAATAAGTAATATTGATTATTATTAATTTTACATATAAATTCATTTCAATAATAAAATTTTTCACCATTATAAATAAAAATTAAATTATCATTTAAAATAATAATCTAATCACTATCGATTATTCAATATCATTATCATGTAACATTAATAAATGCTTACTAGGCACAATAATCTAATCATTACATATAAATCATTATAATTTTTTAAATAATCACTTTATATCAAATATTACTTAAAAGAGTTTGAATATCATTCGTTAGATGCTCGATCATTGGAAAATAAATCGCGCATCCATGTGTTTAAGAAAGGCCGATATTTTTCTTTCCAAAAAACCTAAAAAGAAGTTCCATTTTTTGGGTCGGGTTAGTGCGTCTTCAGTACAAATTTTAAAATTTTACCATCTTTTATAGCCTTACTCTCCCTCTTTTTACATAAATTACAACTTGGATATTTATAAAAGTAATTATAATTGCCAACTTGGCTAATAAAAATTTTAAAAGTAATTGCATTAAAAATCACAAAACACTAATTTTTACTTAAATAAAGGATGAATGATAGTAGAAGTAGTTTTTATTATAAAGAGATTGTAATTTAGAAATTAAAAAAAAGTTACATATAAATTTAATAATTTAAAATATAACATGATGATACAATTCAAAAATAATATAAAAAAAGATATAAAAATACTATAAATTAAAATTTTAGTAAAAATTATATATGTGTATAACATAAACAAAATATATATTTATATTTTTTATATAGATGTAAATTATGATATATAATTTTATGTAAAATGTGATATAAATAAAAAATTATTATTGTTTACACTACATGAATTCATAATTGTTAAATTTAATTATAAATACGAAAATCTGAATCTAATACTTATATAATATCATATTTTAAAAATAATTATATAAAATAATTAAATTAAACTCCGCGTTAATAATAATACTTTATGGAAGAAAGACTATTTAAATTTTGGTTTATTATTTATCTCAAAAAACTCTGACTTTATTATTTTTTTATCCAGAATTAAATCTTGCTTCATTTAATGAACTAGCAGTTTACTTATGTATGCTATACAGCAAATATTGAAAAAGAAAAATTAAAATCTGTAGGAGAAAAGAAGCAATATAAAATAGGAATTCACTAAAAAAATCCCTGTTTGTAACTTTTTATTAGAGAAATAAAATTGCAAAAATAAGCCACAATATTTGCATTGACTTTTCTTGTCTTCCTTTTCTTCGTGTTTTTCAAGCTCAAATAATTTGGCTGAAAGTGTTCAAACTTCAGAGTAATTCACTCCATCATCTACCGAAAGCAATAAAAAAAAAAATTGCTCTCTCTTTCTCTTCTCCATTCCCAATAGACCCTTCTCCACCACTCATCATCAGCATCGTCAATCATGGACCCTCAATTTCCCGCCGGGGAGTCAACGTCAAAGCGTCAGCTACAAATCCAAGGTCCACGCCCAAACCCATTAAAAGTCAGCAAAGACTCCCTTAGAATAAAAAAACCGCCTCGTCCGCAACCCCATGCCGCCGCCCCCGCAGTAGCAGCAGACCAACGCCGTCGTGAGCCGGTTGTCATATACGCTGTCTCACCTAAAGTCATCCACGCCGAAGAATCTGACTTCATGTCAATCGTCCAACGATACACGGGACTTTCATCCGGTAACTTCTCTGGCGACGGCGACGTATCGCCTGCGGCAAGGTTGGCAGCGACGGAAAAGGCGATTCCAAGCCCAAGAGAGAAAATAGGGGACGTGGGGGAAGGTGGGATGGAAGAGGGTTTGATTCGGATGCCGCCAGGGATTCTTTCGCCGATGCCGGGGGAGTTGCCGTCGGCGGCTACGGGAACTTTCTTTTCCCCGGCTTCAGAGGCCAGAATGATGTGGGCTTTGAATGACTGGAGCCCGATGTTCAATGTAAGTGGGTTCATGGCAAGCCCCTCTTCTGCATTGCTTTCTGGGCCTTTAATTTCTTCTCCAACTCTTTCTCCTGATTTTTTTTGTCACATTTGGAACCTGTAGGCATTTTTTTTAATTTTCTAAATCAAAATTTGGCTTTGGAAATTAGGTGATTGTATTATTAGATTTAGGGGCTTCTTCTTCAATTGCAATGTTACTAATGTGCCAACTTTTTAGTTTTTTCTTCAAGAGAAAAGTAGTTAGAAAGAAAAAATTAGGATTAGGTTGAAATTTGAGATTTTGTGTTAAAAAAGGTTGGGAGTTTGCAATTTTATTTTAGTGTGTATTTGGCTTTTAATTGTAAAATTTTGTAATTTATTGGAGAATGGAGCGAGTTGAATTTTTATGGGTACTTCATCATAAATGATGCTTTTATTGAAGTGAGAGAAATGGTAATTGAAATGATTGAGGCTTTTATAAATTGTGGTAGGATAAAAAAAAAAAGAATATGCCAAACCGAACATCTTTAAATATGAACTGATAAAATAGTACGTAAATTATATTAAAAATTATATAAAAAATCATTTAAAATTTTGCAAAAATTTAGGCTTTCATCTTCCTCGTAGGAGGATTTATTTATTTATTTTTAAATGAAACATCTTTTGTAAAAAGTATTGAATGATTAAAGGATTATCCCAAAAAAGACGAAGAGAAAAAAACAAGTTTTTTTTTTTCTTAAATTTTTTTGTTAAGAAAAAAGAGAAGAAAAAACCGAAAACTAGAAAGCTCTATCTATAGCCGTGAGCCCATGAGTTCTTTTGGGTTTCCCGACCCACCAGCCTTAAACCTGTTTGCGGGGAAAACCAAACTTGTTTTGGTTAGTAGCTTCCACAAACAACTATTTGTTCTTTATCTTGTTGTTGTTGTATTCCTCCTGCCTGCCATTCGATATGGCTGTTTCGAATTGTCACAGTTTAAAAAAGGTTGGATTGTAATTGAAAATGGAAGAGATTTCTATCCTCCCCTCTTCACTAAAATTAGTGGTGAGGCATATACTTGCCAAGAAAATAATGACGCAGTTGATGATATTTCAAAATAACATGAAAAAAAAAAAACGATATCCAAATTCCCAGCATAGGCGAACTTAGGAGGAATAATCATGGCAAAGGAAAAATATACACATAAATTCCAATGCCATCACAACAGAAACTATCATCGAATAAATATGCACCAATTAAAAAAAAAGTCACAATGGAGGGCTCATGTTATTGACCAGAAAAGCAGATCATGCCTGTGCTTGAGCTGGATTGGGAATAGTTAAAACAAGATCGTTTTCGGCCGAAATGGTTCCAAAGAAGAAATGCCTGAAAATTTTGCTATTTACCAATTGGAATGGACAGCCCGGATCTAACGGTTAGCCACCAAAATGGGGAAAAATCATTTTCAACTTTGATCACCATCTCAGAACTTCTGAATTCATAATTTTGAAAAAAATATTATAAAGAGGTATCCTATTTATATATAAAAAAATTATCAATAATTAAATAAAAAATTTCTTATGATATCATAATTATATCACAATTTTACATATTATTTTAATTATAATATCATAATTTTTAATATTATGTTTGATTATATAATTACATAATATTATAGAATATTATATTAATATCCCCACTCAAGGTAGTATTATAGATGCCTCTTTGAGTTTATTAATTAATTCCTGAAATGAACCAGGCAAATGTGTGTTTGTAAAGACATTTGCAATATGATTTGAAGAAGACCCAGAAAGTTAGAAGATCAATCCCTTGTGCCACATGATGACGTATAAAATGAAGATCAATCTCAATATGTTTGGTGCATTCATTAAACACATTATCATGAGCAATTTGAATGGTATTGTGATTATCACAATAAAATCTTATGACAGATATAAACACTTAATTTTATCTCAAGTATTTGAAATATTTTGCAATTGCTTAAACCGAATTAATTTGGGGCGATTTAATTTAAGTCCTTGCATTTGAAAGCTTAAAGCCCAATTGAAACTTTGCATGGGTCTAATTCAATTAAACTCGAGCTTGAAGGGCGAAAGTTTAAATGTGATCCAGACGCTATTGTAACCCATAATTGTGGCCTAAAATCCAAATTCATAAGAGTGCCCATTTTTATTTTTCTAAATTTCATTTATTTAATTTTACTAAAAGAATAAAGAATCATAAAAAAGAAAAAGGATAGAATTGCAGAAGATTTGAATGACGGAATTCCTTGAATTTTCAAGCCACCTCTGGGTCCTAGGCCACCTACCTATAGCCACCCTACCAGCTATCCGAAAACTAAGGCCACAACTCTCAGCGGAATTTTCGCTGGCGATGGGATTTCAATCCCTAGAAGGGATTCGGTCTTAAGTAGAAACACAACAAAATCCTAGAACACCCATTGCCTAGACCACCACGACTCCCTTTGCCACCGTTATTGCGGTAAACAATGAAACACACGATCCATCAGAAAGCCACTCAAGCAAGAAGCCTAAGCTTCACTGCCCTTCCCCCCGCTTCCACCATAACATCCAAAACCCACTATGCAGCCGAACCAAATCGACCCCTACCTTGCAACCCAGCCGATCACCCACTGTCGACCCAACCAACTTCCAGTTTCACAACCGCGATACACCACCACCTCTATTCCCAAAAAACTACACTGCAAGCCAAAAAATAAAAAATAAAAGAAAAAAATCCCACCCGAAAACACACCCACAAGCTCACACGCATTCCTCTTAGAAGAAGCAGCAGCAACACAACAACAGCAAGAAAAACCTAAAATTGCAAAAAGGTTGAAGAGAGAGAAAAGAGGGTTTTGTGGGAAATTCAGTTTAAGCTAGTCTCAGCGGGTTTCGAGGTTAGTTCTTTGGACAGCAGGAGGACCATGGATAGTGGAAGAACATAGTGGAAGCTTGGGCCATTTGGGCAGTGGAAGGACATTTTTTAAGTTGAACCCGTGAGCTATTGAAGCAGAGCTAGGCCTTTTGGGTGGTTTTTAAGGAAAAACTACTAGGATATTTAGAAGGAAGGGGTCAAAAGAAAGGAGTAGGTGAAATTTGGAGTCAAACCGACGGCGGCGACCAGCGGCCTCCACCGCCAGATGAGAAAAATGACTTAAAAATTTGCGAGTTTTAAAAAATTGGTGATCATTACTAGAAATGAACTCACCTCATAAATCATCTTTAGTCAATCATTTTCACATTTTAAATCTTACATGGACCTAATTCTTCGATGGGGCATAATATGAGCTCTATGAACTTTATTTCCATTGCAGTTCAACATGATATCGAAAATAGAAACTTTTATTAGGCAATGAATGAAATTGATTAATTTTGAAATTTTATTTTAAAGTTTTTGAAAATCAAACAAGACACTAAAGAATTTAAATGTTGGTGATTTGATACGTGTTAAAATTGTTTTCACAGCTCAAATGCCCCAAAACCGTTTGAATTTCCTTCAAATGCTCTAAACTCGTTTGAATTTCTTTTTATAATTGAAAACTCACAAATGCTTTTAACTTGTTTCCTAAAAGCAATCCTTACTATCATCCAAATCTCTTTTATGATCGAAAACTCACAAATGCCTTAATTTGTTTCTTTAAAGCAATTATTGCTCCACGTCATAGGGCGCATGGCCATAAAGAAACCAATTTTTCATTACCTATGATAAGTTTTTATGTCAAAATCTTCCTTTTCATTTTATGAAAATTTGAACAATTTGAAATCATAATGACACTTGAAATGCATATCAAGTTGGAACTCGAGATATTCCATGTAGCATGATTTTCTTTGTGAATCATCTTCGAGTGATAAACAAAGTGGGGGCATCATTTGTCAAAAAAAAAAATAAACAAAATAAAAAAAGAGAGAAAAAAAATGTTGATGGATACATTATGCACTCAAAATATTCAAATAAGTAAAACAAGGAGTTTAAAATGAAATATTCACAAAAAAAAAAAACCAAAGAAAAATGAAAAAATCATGTTTCTCACTCTTCACAAATATTTGCTCTTCAGTTCAAGTAATTGTATTTGAAATGATGAATGATCATTTTTTGCTACCTTTCACGAATAGAAAATTTATTCTCTTTTGCTACCCTCTTGACCCTATCGAAGTATTCTTTCAAAATAAACATTGACCAAGGATCATCCTTTATATTAAAGGCAAAAGAACTACATGCTCGAGATCAAGTATAATAAAGTTTTATCAAAGAAAAATAATGCTTTATTTTAAGGGGCAACCCTTTATGCATTAAGTTTTAAATTGGAAAGAAAAAAAAATGAGAAAAAAAAATAAAATTTGAAAAAAGTTAAAAAAAAAAGAGACGCAAGCTTCAACAAATATAAGACAAATATTTTAAAGGAAGTCCTTAACAAGCTGTGAATAATCCTTGATCTCATTAAGCTTAAATATGTATTTCATGCTTGTTTTATCTTTTTTTTCATAATCTTATACCTTGACTTATATCACATACTTTGAAAAGTCCATTTTGATTAAAAATAGATGTTTGAATTGAAGAGCTTAGTTTTTGAAAATTGTACATATCAGTTACCAATCTATGAGATTTCATTTTGCCTTTCAATGTTAGAAGTTTTTGTGTGAATCAATTCTCATTGTGAAAATTTAAAATGTTAGAATGCATGATGTGACCATTGACAACAAAAGTAAAAAGGAAAAAGAAAAGAGTGAATAATGAAGTTTTAAAGTGAAAACCAAAAAATGGCATCTAGAGCAAAAATACCTTTTTCGTGCTACATGAGTTCTTAAACGAAGAGTTTCCAAGGTTTTGACTAGAAAAAAGATTATGAAGGAAATATCAATAAATATGAAAGATCTTTGAGAGATCAATACCGATTGAAGACCTTACTTCTTTCAAAAGATTGAAAACTTGAAATCTTTTGAGAAATCAATACTGGTTGAAAACTTTACTTCTCTTAAAAGATTGAAAACTTGGAATCCAAACCTTTGTTTCTTCCCTCAAAGTCATCAAAACTTTGCACATTTCCTAAAAATGAGTGATAGTTTTGACACATATTGAAGTATCCTATTAAGAAATTGAGAGTGTCAAATTGTGTTTGGTTTTCAAAGAATAAAAATGTTTTGAAAAATTATTTCATTTGTGAGCCTAAATAAAAGAATTACCTTTATTTCGTTGAATTGTGATCCTAATGAATTCTTTAACCAAAAAAATTAAATTGTTAATTGATGTAATTCTTGGATATTTTTGATAATTATCACCAATTTTTAAAATATCCGAAAGTTATATGTTTTTAATTTTTTTTCAATGATTACGGAAATACTTTATATGGGCAATTTTATGGTTATTTTGGAAAAGTTTAGAGATTAGTATAAGATACTGAGATCATTTTTTTTGTGAACAGAAATTTTGAATGGCAATGATTTTATTATAGATCTTCTTTTGAATAAAAAAAAAATCTTTGCATATGCATTATTGTAGTCAATAGTTTGCATTTGCATCACTACATGCTACATGAAAAAAACATTCACATTTGCATCTTTGCACATTGCATTTGCATCCTGAAAAACATTCATATTTGCGTAAAGACATTAGCATCATTGGGACAAAAGTTACATTTGCATGGTTTGTTTACATTAGCATGGGGTATCTACATGAAAAAAACTTGTCATCTATATTGTTAAGATAAGTTTTGTTTTCGTATCTTTGTTAAGCGTATTTGATAAGTACATTTACATCATGGAAAAGATATAGGCATTTTAATTACCAGAAAATAATTTAGCTCTTGTGATAATTTGCATTGGTGTACGGATACTCACTTTTTAATCCTTTATCTTGATATTAGACATTTGCATCATAATTGCATTTATTAATTTTGCAAAAATTAAGAAAAATAAAAAATATGGATATTTTTTTGAGTTTTAGAAAAACATAAAAGAAAAAAATCAAGAAAAATTTTGTCAATAAAAAAAGATTTGTTGAAAAAGAAAAAAAAGAAAAAAAAGGGAAAAAGTTTGTCCAAGGAAAGGATAAGTTGTTGTATAAGAAACAAGAAGAATGAAAATAGTTCTTTTGAAAACAAAATAAAAAAAAAAAAGAAAAAATGTTTAAGAATTTTTTGGAAAGAATGAGTTTTTTAAGATTTATTCAATATAAGTTCTTTTGAAAACAAAAAAAAAAAAGAAAAAATGTTTAAGAATTTTTAGAAAGAATGACTTTTTTAAGATTTATTCAATATAAGATTTTAACTCAGTTTAGCTGGCATTTCAAGTCTAGATTAGTTGATATCTAAGCTCAGATTAATTGACACTCAAACTTTACAATTGGAGCCATCTATGGGATTTAAGAGCTTTGGATTGCTTAGGTAACCCCCATCCTCATTGGTTGGAATCCTAAGTGGGGATAGATTACCAGCACCATATTCTAGCAATAATGTATAATGATAGTTGCAAATGAAAGTTTCAGTTTACAAGATCTCATTATCTCAATTATCATGTTGATATATGTAAAACATACAATGTATTGTGATTTTTGAGAACGAGTTCTTTTCTTTGACAAAAAAAAAAAAGGTTGTAAAATTATGAGTAATGGAATGTCCACATGGCAACCCTATTCGGTTTATTTTATTTTATTTATCTTTTTCTTTTTTTAAGCTTTTTTGGTAATTTTAATTAGATAAATTTTGTGAACGAAGAATATAAGGTTCATATGATACTTCCATTAGCTCTTTTTTGTTCTTTTAATTTTTTTTTTACTCTTTACTTTTTTATTTTTTAATTAAATAAATTTTGTTAGAAAATAATATCAATGGAAGTATCCATGTAGCACTTTCATTTATTTTCTTTCTTTTGTAATTTTTTTTTGTTTTTAAGTTGATAAATTTGACCACAAAATAGATTACTTAATAATGATGATAAAGCAATCAGTATTCAATGAGTTTCAATTTATCTCAATTTGATATGATATTTTTTTTAATCACGATCAAGTTTGGACCAGTCAAATTTTATTAGAAAGAATGAGGTCAAGTCTGGTCAGAATCAAGTTTAAGGTGCTTTGTCTCGATTTATCCGATAGTATATATAAAAGTATTTTTTTATTATCTATTTGTTTTTATATTTATATATATGTATTATATTAATAAAGTTATTAGTTGATACTATAATAAAGTTATAACATGTATCATATTAGTAAAGTTATTATTTGATACACTTCGATCATTTTTTCCTCCTTTTATATTCTTTCTTTTTCCTTCTTTTAATATTTAATAAATATTTTTTTAAGATTTAGAGTGGGATTCATTTGATATTATTAATTAAAATTTTTTTGTTTGTTTTTTTTTTTCTTTTTTTGTCACTAGATATTTTTGTAAAAATGCATGCTAAATAAAAGTGTCCATATGACACTTGGATTTTGCTTTTTTTTTTTTTTGCTTTTTGTTAGTTTTTATAATTTTTTAAAATTAAAAAAATTATTAGATAAATTTTAAAACGAAATGTGTTGGTTAATAAAGATGGTAAAATAATCGGTATCTAATGGGTTTTGATTCATTCTGATTAGATATAAGCGCTTTTATTAAAATCAATATGGGATTGAGTTAAGTAGATTTTTTTAAAAAGAGAAATGATGTTCGGTTAAAAATGAATTTAGGGTATTTTACCTCAAGCCACCATGTTTAAAAGTATGTATTATAGTATTTATTGAATTTTATATTTTATATATGTATTATTTTAATAAAATTATTATTTAATATATTAATTTAAGAGCTTAGTATTTTAAGCTTAATCAAAATGTTCACATGGCACCCTAACGATATATTTTTTTTTATTGTTTTTCAAACTTTTATTAATAAAGTTATTATTTTATATTTTAATTTAAGATATTAATATTTTAAGTTCAATTAGAATGCCTAAGTGATACACCGATGAACTCTATTTTCTCTTTTTTATTTATGTGCCATTCCCACTTAGTTTTTTTTTTCTTTCATTTTTTTTTATTAGATAAATTTTGTAATAAAAAGTGTCGGTTGATTGAAATGATAAAATAATTTATATCTAATGATCTCAATTTACCACGATTCAATAAGTGACGATTTTCTTTACCATCTAGATCGAGTTAGAATGAGACCAGTTTTTTTTAAATAAATGAGATCTAGTCAAAAGCATGTTTAGAGTGTCATGCTCAACTGCATTTTAGGTAATATAAAAATATATTTTTTATTATTCATTTAATTTTATAATAATTTAATATCTTAATTTTAAAAAAATAATATTTTAAACTTAACAAAAATATCTACATAACCAACAATTATATAATCTATTGATAGAGTATTAAACTCATAATTCTAATAATTAAAGGTCAAACCCTTGTCACTTTAAGTATAAAAAAGAAAAAAATTATCCACGTATCACTTTCTATAAACTCCTTTTTTTTCTTTTTTACATCTAGTTTGTATAAAAGTACCTTTTCAAAAAAGGAGGTATATTAAATGTGTGCATGTGGATCTATGCCTAAATATGCATGCAACTAACAAATTAAACAAAACGAAATTCGAATTAGAGAAATTGTCATGCAAACTTGAAATAAAGCAGCATAAAGCATTGGAAATTCCTTTTCTTTCTTTTTTTTTTTTTTACTTTTTGTTGTTTTGTATTGCTATGTACTCTATTATTTACAATTGTGTGAGCTGCCTTCATGAGAAGGGTTCTTAAATAAGCCTGATAACATGGATAAAACGTCAAAAAAATATAATGACTTACAAAGCATGTCAAATGAAAGGAGCTCTCCTGAAATTCAGGGAGGGCTAATGGGTTGAATATCAACAAATTGACTTGGGAACATTTACATCTTGAAAAAAATTGGCTCTTTGAACTTTGAAGTTTGCTACTTACTGATCTTGCACAGGGGACAATCCCAGATCGCCAAAAAGTTAAAATGACTTCGAGAACTCGCATAAACAGACCATGAAAACTACTGGAGCAAACTCCTAGAGCCTAACAGGCAATCCATAGTTGTGGAATGTCCTGATTTTTCCATTCCAACCACCTGCAACAATCACGAGCCCCCATGTTTCTGGTAGGGCCATGTGATTGTTGGCACTATTGTGACAGAGCCGCTGTTCGTCATATGTATAATACTCATCTTCCACAATTGCTGCATCCCACAAAGGAAGCTTTTCTTCAGGCCATGTGCCAGAAACCTTGCAGGATCCATCACTGGAGAACCAGTCACCAAGAGAGAATCGTTGTGAATCTCTGATCCAGGAAGCACCCTCTATTTGAACCTCTCTTGGTGACCTAGCCCCGCAATCACTAATATCTGAGTGCCTCTGATCTCCACCCTGGCCTAACCAAGGTATTGCAACAGACACATCTTCGCAAAAGAAGTGCTCACAAGAACGAACACATTTTGTATGTTTCGATGTTTGGAGGCACAAGTCATTGTAGTTCCAGACATAAACATGACAGTCTTCTCCAACTGAGATTATATGCCTCCCGGTCGAAGTAAAAGATGCCGACATCTGACTTCCTGACTTTGGCAGTCCTGCAGTATTCAAGAAAAATATTAATTTATGAAAATTGCAACATATAAGGATCAAAGAAGGGACAATTATCTAAGTAATGGCAAATGGCAACACATGCACAGACAGTAAAGGTATAATTTAACCCTCAAGTGCAGTGCATAGGTCATGATAATATTAAATATTCAGAGCTTGACTAATTCTATTTTATATCTTCAATGAATGTGCGATAAGGTATACCACCAATAGATAACAAGCAAAGAAACGACAACTAAGAATTAAAGCTCATCCAGTAAAGTTATATATTCAGAAAGATCCAAGCTACGAGTACAGCTGTAAAGGTTGATTGGAAGGGAGATTAATGTAGCTCAAATTTAATCTTGCAGTATTCTGGTTAAATGCAATGTACCTATGAGACGTTTACTTGAAAATGTAGTGAAAAATCGGTAAATATTCATATGGATCTGAGCACAAATATCGGCTAATTGTAACTTCTTTCACAATAAATATATTAAAGGCAGTCCAAGTAAGATCCAACTTTTCTTTGTTCATATATTAGACAGTGAGGAGTAAAATCTATTTCACTGAATCTTACCTTTAAATTTACAAAGAATATCTTCCCCATCAAATATTCGGAGTTTGGAATCTTCAGAGGTTATCATAATTTTGTGAGATTTATCCAGGGAGAACTGTAAGTTGGAATGAAGCTAATTAGTGATGAATGAAATACTAGTGCAAGCAACATACATATAGCTCTAAGAGCTCAGCGCAAAACCTGAATACTTGTGATTTTGTTGCCTGAGGTTTTCTTTCCGCCATGAATACGTATTTCTGCCTCTAAATTAACATCATTGTCTATAGCATCAAAAAAATAAAAAATAAAAACACAATTAGAATGAAAGGGAATGAAGGTGCTGTGCCAGAAAAGAAAAGGAATGACTGAACAATTAAAATTAAACAGTAGTATAGAACTCTAACATGGAAGAAATTATTACCTGATGCTTCAAAAAAGTGGCAAGTGCCTGTAATGGAACCAACCACAAATTCCTGCTCGAATAAAGGCACATGAAATTATTACCATTGCTAAAAATTATGAAATCCAAAACAATGTTTTTAGCAGAAGAATATTGATTCAAGTATTCAGAACTACACCTTCCCATCTGGTCGGTAACATATAGCAGTTATAATGTCCCGCACATCCACCCAATGAACAACTCGCTTCACAGACACTCCCCAGATCCTAGCTTTTCCATCTATAGAACCACTGATGAAGTAATTGTCATCAATGGGATTGAACTGAGTGCATGTGACTGTTTCCATCGAAAGAATAAGTATGGTCAGAATTTAGACTATGGCATTATGTATTTCAGAGAACAAAAGAAATCAATACACTATAAATATAGGTCAATCTAAATGAAAAAGGGACTATAATATTAATAAATTCACAAAATAGGGGATTATAGGATTGAGTCATTTTATAGTTACCAACTTACCATAGTTGTTATGATGAAAAATATTTAGACATTGATCGCAGCCGACTTGCCACAGACGAACAGTTTTATCCATGGAAGAAGAAACAAGAAACTGCAACCAAAATTTTGATTCAGCAAAACAAAAAACTAAACCAAAGATAAAGAGGATTGAATTTAAGTATAATAGACTGCTAGGTTTCCGCATGAATGACTCACATTTGTACTGGACCATGCAAGATCTAAAATATCACTGGCATGTCCATGAAACTCTTGAATTGGTGACTCCTCAATCTGAAAAATCTTATTAGGAATAACAACTGGTGAGTGGATTGACTTTTTTCTGCCAAAACCTGACTTTCCTTTGTCCATCTTTCCACCGAAACTGCCCTCAGCCATGAAAGGTTTACTAGAGGCATCTGTTGATGTGACACGCCATATTCGTACTACACCATCTTCACCGCCACTTGCCAAATACTGACCATCTGGGCTAAACTTCATTGTCCAGATGAAGCCCTTGTGAGCCCGAATTTCTTGTCCCAAATAAAGTGCTGTAAACTCTATGCATCCTTTCTTGTTGGAATGAACCATCATTCTGTTTGTTTTACGTACTTTGCTACTTGGTTCAGATACCTTAGAGGCAAGGCTACTTGCTCCTCCTTTCCTCATGCTCAAAAAGTGTTTCCACCATTTCTTGAATTTCTTCCTATTAACTTTGGCATTTTCACATTCATCCAAGTGTGCTTGAGTTTCCTTTTGTTCAAATCCTTTAGTAGGAGGAGATATCTTATTCTCACTCTCAAGAGCTACATTCTGTTTTTGTTCTGATTCATCAACCAACAAATTGGCTTCACAAGTCATTTCCCTATCACAACAAGCCATACTTCCTTCTCCATTGTTAACATATGAAAATAAAGAACTAGGGACAGCACCACTGCACTCTGTGACCCTCTCCAAATCATTTATCCTTGATGATTTTGCCAACTCAACCAGATCCATTCCACGCAAAAAACTTTCACGTCTTTCCTTCACACTTCGTGGCTCATTCATCCAAATTTCATACTCTAATTTCCCACCCTCCAATTTTGCTTTGGCTAAAACTGGCTCTTCAACGGACAAGCAATCCAACGAATCAAAGAAAACATCATTTTCTCCCTCATCAGAGCTCAGCATCTCTTGTACTTGAGACCAGTATTCCACATCAAAGCCAACTCTTTCAATACTTCCTCTATGCAACCCAAGAACTTTCCTAGAACCCCTTTAATAACTTTAAAAGCCCCAATTCACGGACCGAGTTTTACTCTCTTGATTATATAAAATAATGGGATTGGAGCTGAGTAATGAACAGGAAATACAATTTCAAAACATGGATAAATACGAGGAACCAACTCCTAATCCAGCAGGACTCCAATACCAATCCTTCTTAGCATGTTCTAAAACTTCAACATATATAGATCCCAATATAAAATTAACATTAAAATAATATGATACCCGGAACAGGAAATGCTGCCAATAATCAAATAGTTAAAACCAAAGACCAATACTTGAATGGTTATAAGATTTGTACCTTGGGTTTTATGCAAAGCAAACAACACAATTCAAAAACTATCACCGACTCCCCTGTGATCATGCGTTGCTCAACACCTCAAAAGTCAATTTCACACCTTAAAGCACATTAAAAATTAAACCTGGCAAAACCCTGAAAGTCTGCAAGGGCTGTATCAAATTTTACAGCAACCAAAACTGGCGGGGAAGGAAAGGTACCAAGCCAAAGGACCGGAAAAAAAATCACAAAATCAATGTAAACCAGAAACCAAAAGCAAATGGCTTATTATAGAGAAAGTGCTGCTTGCCTCGAGATTTCGGATTGAAAACGCACGAGCGACAAGAAGAAGCGGCGCAGCCCAGGAAACAGGAAGCTTGAGTTGTGCTTTCTGCAACTAACTCTTTCTCTTTCTCTTGGCTTTTTTTTGGTAATGATGGTGATGATTTATCTCTACCAATATCTGTAACATCAACAAGTTAGCCAAATTAATGGTAGAACCCAAATAGGCAACTTTGATTAAAAAAAAAATAGAGTACCCACATGCGGAAAATTGAAAACTCTAAAACTAATGAAGAAAATTTGAACCTGAAATATAGAAACTCTGGTAGAATTGGCAAAATAATAGTAGAATTATTATTGGCACCCAATACAGCAAAATTCAAAAGGAAAAAACGGATAATTCGGCTTTTAAGTACTGAGAAGAAAAAAGTTGAGAAAAGCAAGTAGCATATCATAGATTATTGGTGTAAATACTTCTAAAAATTAGAAAAAAAAAAGACTAACCATTAAAGCTAGCACAGTTGGTGCCGTTATATGATTAATTTAGGCTTAATTTTGAGAGTTTCTAAAAGGCCAAGAGGGGGCATTAATGGCGGAATTACACAGCCTGTGAGACACCAACACCACTAGTCATAGGCTCAACCACAGCAGCTTATTTAAGATAAAAGGGTCCCCAAAATAAAAAGAATAGTTAAAAAATAACTATATACAGAGTCTAGAGTCTCTACTGAGCTAGCAAAGAAACCTCAACTGATTAAACGTATAGGTGGTTTTCTTTTCAGCAAAAAAAAAACAACAAACTCAGACTCTCTCACTCAGTGTGACTCTTTCACTCTCTTTCTCTTTCTCTGTGTCTCTCTTGGGTTTGGTGTTTCTGCAGCTTATGTTGTGTTTTTGTGAAGTTTGATAAAACTGGCAATGGGATGAAGAGTGTAGCTTTGTTGGCTCTGTTTATCTGTTCTGGTTTGGGCCTTTTTGTTGTTTCTGTCTGAAGATCATTTTTGTGTCTTTTTTCAGAGCAAAGCTCCGGGTTTTCGGGGTTGTTGCTGGAAAATAATCCAAAAGAGATAATCATCAAATGAAAAGGGTCCTCACTTTGGATTCTCTGTTTTGGACTTCAAAGGAAAAAACATGGTAAAAAGGATTTCATCTTGAGATTTTTTTTATGTCATCATTGAACTTGAAAAGAAAAAATTTTAAAAATGACCCTTTCTTCTGTTTCATTTCTTTTCACACAGCTTTCAGACTACTCGGAGAATCACCCAAACCTAATCAGGTTTTGCCATTTTCGTTAACACGCGTTTCAGACCCTATTTCCAATGAGGCTTGTCTTATTTTTTTTCAGGTGCAATTTTTTCTGATAGAGAAAAAGTGAGATTGATTCTATCAAAGGAACCAAAACAAAAACAAAGAAAGAAACTTTACTCCCTCGTGATCCCTGATCTTCAAAACATTCAAACCAAGTAGAAATGTAAAAGTGATTTCTCAATTCATAGCTGTGATTTTTCATCTACTCACAAAGTCTAAGATTCAGATACCATCAGGCCCTCAACTCATTGCCTTCTTCTGGCGGAAATGAAGCTGGTTTTGGTCGTGCCTGAGAAGTAACTTTAGTAGAACTAAGGAGACAGAGGTGAGCACCAGGATTGTACAGTAAAAAAAATAAGAGAGAGAAGATAAAATGGGTGATGTGGGCCATGATCAGTCGGCAAAATCAAAGTCTTTGAGAGAGTTTTTGGAAGCTTCCAAAACCAAGTATCATTTTCTCTGGTCATGGCAATGGGTTTGGCTGAGACCACACCATTTGTCCTTTTCCACCCCATGATTTTGATTTAGACCTTTGGTTTTGGAATCTTTGGATTATGGTAAAGAGTCCACCCCCTTTCAGGCTTTTACGTAACAACAAATCCCATGGTACACTGACAAAAAGGATTTGGAAAATAACCTAACAATACGCTGCAATATGGAAATTTTTTTATATATATTTGATATATTCTTTGGCTTGAAAGAGTTGAAAATGCCGTAAACAATAGAAAAAGATTTAGTTATTTCTATTTTTTTGTTTTTTTAATATATGGATTTTTTATAATTTAATTTTTATTATTAAATTTTAAATTTTAAAATTATTTTATTAATAAATCATATGAGGCTAAAGAGGTACAATTGGAAATTGAGACATATTCTTTCGAGAGGGAATTTGGTTTTTAAAATTGTAGAATTTTGAGAAAATATAATTTTTGAGAAAATATAATATCCAAAATTTTTTTTATTTTTAGGCATTCGTATTTAGATTCACTCGTTTACTTAAGAAAAATCTACATAAATTAAATCTCAAATAATTATTATAATCTCATTAATATATATGATAATAACTTAAATAATTTAATTTTTAATTTTAAAAAATTAGTTAAGGCTTTTTTTGTTAGAAAATACTTTGAATAATTTATTATAAAAAATTAAATGAGATTTTTCAATATGTTTTTGGTCAAAAATGTTTTGAATAATCTCCTTTAATTTTTTTATTAGGAGATTATTCAATGTATTTTCTAAGCAAAAACACATTGAATAATCTTTAAAACCTTAAAAATTAGAGATTATTCAAGGTATTTTTGACAAAAAAGACTTCAATAATCACCTCATAAAAATTAAAGTAGATTATTGAAGGCGTTTTTGATTATAAACATCTTGAATAACTCTATTAAATTTTTTGTAAGGGATTGTTTAAGGCGTTTCTAGGCAAAGACGCCTTGAATAATCATTTTTAATTTTTTTAGTAGGAGAATATTCAAGGCATTTGATAAAAAATGCCTTAAATAATCTCCTCCAAAATTTTTTTAAACCTTAAACCCTAAACTTTAAAAATTGAGGATTATTCAAAGTATCTTTAGTAAAAACATCTTGAATAATCACATCATAAATTTTGAAATAAATTATTGAAGGCGTTTTTTTATCATAAATGCCTTGAAGAACCCCGTTAAATTTTTTATAAAAAATTATTTAAGATGTTTTTGGCCCATTTAATTTTTTTAACTAGGGGATTATTTAAGATATTTTTAGCTAAAAATACCTTGGATAATTCTTTCCAATTTTTTTTTAGATTATTCAAGGCGGTTTTGCTTAGAAAATGCCTTGAATAATTTCTTAAACCTAAATCCTAAACTTTAAACTCTAAAAATTAGAGATTATTGAAGGCCTTTTTTTTTTTTTTTTATCATAAATGCCTTTAATAACCCTATTAAGTTTTTTTAAGGAATTATGTGAAGCGTTTTTGGCCAAAAACGTTTTAAATAATCCTAAACTAAAAATGCCTTCAATAATCCCCTCATAAAAATTTTTAAAAATTATTCAAGATGTTTTTGGCCAGAAGCATTTTGAATAACCTCATTCGATTTTTTGTAAGAGATTATTGAAGGCATTTTTCATGCTAAACGTCATATATAAACTAACTTTTTTACTAGCAGAAACTTACGATTGACTTGTATTCATTTTCAGACATACTTTTTAAAATGATAACGACTATTTAATAATTTTTTAGTCAGGTTAAATTTAAAAATAGCGCTATTTTTCTCCATAAAATTCTAAAATATCACATGGAGATATAGGTTTTTGATTTTAGAACTTTGAGTATTATTAAAAATCTATTAATTTTTTTTGAAATCAGATTACCTTGAACCAAACGTTAGAATCAAGTACCCAATAATAAAATTTCGGAGAAAAATGTGACATTGAAAGGCAGTGTTTGGAGGAAAAACATGATTATGCAATTAGAATATTGATCCAAGGGAACAAAAAAGATTACATTAACATTCTAGGCTTCATGCAGCAAATGAACTTAATATTGGCAAATCCATGAAACAGTGACACAAGTTTTTCTTTCTAGGCATCAAATAAGTCTCTTCTTCTTGCCCAGAAAAAAGAAACTTAACTAGCAATATTATCGATGAATGTTCTGAAAATGTTTGAGGATTTTAGTATAAGTAGTCACTCAAGTTAATCCCAACTTTTTTCTTACAATTGCAAAGAAGAAATGTTGAAACTTTCCATGCGTTACTACTCTTTGAGCATTATTTTGACTATTAACAACTTGGGAAAATGTGAATCAGAAAACAGGAAAATCGCAAGTACCGGAATAAATTTCAATCTTATTAAAATTTAATTTTTAAATAAATGAATCATTCCAATTAAATTTTATATTTTATATTTAATTATTTAGGGTACGTCTTTTTTTGAAGCCCTTTTAAGACAATCCATATAAGTAATTGATTTCATTATTTGAAGTTCTTAATTTCAATAAAAATTGTGGTTTTTTAAATTTAAAAATTCGATTCAATGATAAACATATAAACTTTTTATTGAAACAATTGAATTTAAATTCCTCTTTCAATCAAATATATATATAAAAAAAAAAGTGATTTTTTCTTGCATAGGCTTATATGCTTGCAAGTAAAATCTCACAAATTAAGCCAGCACATTCCAATCATAAACAAAAATGAAAATGAAATGAAAACTGAAACTATGAATTAATGCAATCCTACCTGACAACCATTTGACAAACCAATTATCATCCGCACAAGTACTTACGGGGATTGGCAGATTGGGGCATGGGAATGGTGAGATCTATTCTTAAACACTCGCGTAAATATTTTTTTATGGCCAACATACTACATGATCTGGCTAACATTTGTTTTCCATCAAATAGGATGATAGTGGATTAACACCAAAATACAACAAACAGGAACTAATTATTGACAAAAAGTAGGACAATCGAAGAAGAAAAGAAGGCCATTCACATCTGATTGTTTAGGAGCTTAATTATGTTTTCCTTTTAATAAAGAGGAAATTAAGACCTGGCTGATCAATTATTCTGCTTTGTAAAAGCCTAATTTATGATCTCAGGACACATGCCAACACTCATTCCACACAATTCATGACTGGCCTTTTCCTGATACAACAAGATTAAGATAATCCACAACCACAGTTCAAAATAATAATAATAAATTTTAATTATGAGAGTATCTATTTAAAAAAAAAAAAATCTTCCCCTGATTGCGTATTCCTCTTCACAAGACCTATTTGATTGCAAGAGCACATTAGGCCTCGAACTCTTGGAGCCAAGATTTTTTGGCGAGTATCTATCTTCTTAAACCTCCAATTGTCTAAAAACATACGTGAAAATCTTGTATTGTATAACTGTATTTAAGACGTTAATGTTTTCCATAAAAAAAATTCAAGATTGTATTTGTCAGTAACTGTACATGTATGTGGGTATATATAGTTTATTTATTTATGTAATCTGTAACTATATGTATAAAATTCAAGATTTTATTGTCACCTCAAGCTCGGTGACGGAAACTTGGAGAAAATGAGAAATCTAAAGCTGCAAAGCTAATTGCTAATACCAAGGCAAAGAGAAGGAAGGATGTTACCTAAACCTTTATCTTATATATTAAGCATAGCTATTGAAGCAATAATTCACTTCTCACTCAAAATAATACTACTCCATTGAGGCTTCTCTTCTTTCACATTTCTCAAAACCTAAAAAGTAAAAAAAAAAAAAAAGGAATATGTATATTCCTCTAAAATCATAGCATGTGCCAAATGCCAACCAAATATGAAGACAACCCAAAGTTTCCAGTTTTCTCACCAATGGGCAACAAACAAGTAAAACGAAAAAGAACGCTATAATTTTGGGAGGACATTAATTCTTTTTCAACCAACCAAGGATTTTTATCCTCCATGAATACATTTTGGCAATCTTTCAATTATTTTTGGTGTTGGCATTTCCTATTAATAGTGCCTTGATTGATTAATTTCCTTCTTTCACATATCGCATCTTCCCAATTGCTTCTTGATAGTACTTCATTTAACTCTTAGCTAAATAGTGGAGCTTTGTCAAATAGTTTTTCCTAATAATTTCTCAAAATTCATGACATTGTTAATTTGTCCTCTTTTCTTTGGTCAGTTCTCATTTCTTTCCTTCGTTTCTCTTTCTCCCAAGGAAAAAAAAAATCCATGAGACAGAAATGATAGCTTTCACGTTCCTAAATGAAATACAACGTGTTTACTTAAAGACTTCATTTATGAAAATTTTAACTCAAAATTTAAGATAAGGAAGATGAGATTTATGATAGTAAAGAAAGTTACTTCTCGTAAAAGGAAAAAAAAAAACAATGTTCTCCGTGTAGTCAAGAAAAATCTAACATTATAACCAGAAAAAGTTGAATAAAACTGAAAGAGAAAAGTAGAGAACTAACCTCAAACAACAATATTCGCTGCGTTCGCAAGTGCAAGGGTTACCACCTTACAATGAAGAGGGAATCCCCACTACGAAAGTGCTTAATGTACACATGGGGAGGGAAGGAGATTCAAATATGGGGTTTGCCAATCAAATATTTATATAAAAGTACCTATGCTTTGATTAGTCCCTAGCTGTTAGGGGCATATCTCCACTCAATCTTCTTTGCTCCATTGGCATTTGGTCTCTGGGTGGGAGATGTCACTGCTCCATTTCATTAAGAAGATTAATGCAGACTAATTAGTACATTTGATTAGATTGGAAGGAAAGATCACTGCCCTTAGCGATACGAATATCCTGCATTAATATCTTAAATAATAATTATAGAAATAGGCAATTAAAGCCAATATCAATAGGATCATGTGATCATATATTTAGTCTACCTACTTTCTGATTTTCCTTTAGCATTACAGAATTGCACTATCATTTCTTCTTTGTTTTTAATTTTAACTTATTAGAATATCCTCATATTTGTCATATATATTCAGATTAAATTATTTAAAAATTAATATTTAATTTAATTAATTTATATAATCACTTTTAAAAGTCGATATTTAATAAATTTAAAATTCAAAATTTAAAAACTACAATCTCTATTTTTTTATTGCAATTTTCTTTGAAAAAAAAATATTATGAAAAGCCTTTAACAGTACTCCAATATCGAGTCCATCAACCTTTTTTTTTTTTTTTTTGACCATCAATGGAGTCTCTAAGTAAGGTTAGCTCAAGCTTGAGAGACAAAGAAAATTGAGGAACTTGTTCAAGTAACATAACCAAGAAAGATTAATTAAGTAATGCTATTTCATCCAACTTTTTGGGTAGAACATGTACATAAATAATGCTATTTCATCCAATTACGTAATGCATGTACATAAGTAGTACATGCATTTGTATACTTTCAATCAGTAGTTGAACAATCGGATTGTCAGGTCCTTTAACATTATATTTTCCTTCTCAAAATTTGATGTCCTGGAGTAAATTGGGTTCCTTCATTTTATTCTTCAAGGAATATGTGTATTCAGGTTCAGCAATTGCGGTCAGGAGATCGTAAGTTCTCAGTGCTCCAACTATTCACTCGGATGCTGACTTTTTAGTGGAAACTTGATTCCCATCTCACTCGCGCTTAATTGGTTTTCTTTCCAAACTTATGCTAAAATAATTTTAAAAAATATGTACAAATATCATAAATTTTAAAAAAAATTATAAAAAATTAAATTTGATAATTTAAAATATGATACAATAATATAATATGTAAATGAAATAAAAAATATATTAACAGTGGTATGAATTAAAATTTTAACAAACAAAATATAAATTTAATAAAAATAAAAAATATTTTAAAATTTTTGTGTCATATGAATTATAATTTATAATATTTATGTCAAACATAATATATATAAATTATTAATATTTTATGTTATATAAAAATATAAATTATAAACTTGAAAAAAATAAAAAGTATAGTGCATAGAACATTTCGCTGTTTTATCCAACAATATTTGGTGTTTTCCTTGTAGGAAGGATTTTTCAAAAACACATATTATGAGTGCAAATTACGTGGCCTAAACATTTTGGAGATTATAAAAAAAATGTAATCGATCGGTTTTGAGTTGATATAATATTAAATTTGAGTTCGAATTTAATTTAAAATTTAAAATTAAAAATTTGATTCAAATTCGATTGAATTTTTTTAACTCAAACTTAACTTAAAATTAAAATGAGTTACTCAAAATCACTCATTTAAATTCGATTAATATTTAAAAATAAACTTAATTTTTATATTAGATATTTGATTATTTATCTCAAGCTTAAATTCGAATTTTAAATATTTTATTAATTAAAATAATAAAAATATATAAAAATATAAAAAATCGATTAGATTCGTGAATTATTTAAATGAGATATAAAAATATTTAAATTTAATTTGATCGATAAGTCGAATTATTCGAAGTCAAACTCTACTCAAATATAATTAAGTCGAATTCGTATAATTTATAAATATTAATATATTATTTATATCTATAAATAAAATTTTTATGAAAAAGTAACATATAGATAATTTCGATGTGGACATGTCGTGCCACCGATGGTTGCAGGCCTGTCCCTACAGAAAATGATACAATGCCAACTTCCAAAATTTGCACCTATATAATTTCACTGACCGTCCAATTACTTGTGTTAAAAATGTTCATGGAGTTGTTGTGTATCACGTTGCTGCACATATTTCTCACATGGCATGATTGCAAAATGGATGTGTGGCTCAAATTTTAAATGTGTTGAATCATTCTTCTATATAAAGTAGTAAGCAGAGGCTTTGACTAGTTAGATTTCGTTAGGATTGTATTGCACTTTCGATGGAGGTACAGTTACAATCAAAAGTCGTGTTTATTTGCCAGTGGAGACTCAAATGAGTTTTTGATATAATGACATTGTTGATGATTGGTCATCGGATTTTTTTATTCGGTGATCAATCTCATCATAACTTTTTTATTTTAGTTTTATCCTCAAAATTTTATGTTAATATAAAAATACTTTGATTTTATTTTTTAATTTTAAAATTTTATTATGTAATAAATAAATAAATTTTATTTTAAATTTTAAATTATTTATTAACAAAATTATTGTTTAAAATAAATTTATAAATTTATAAATTTTAAAATATTTATCAATATAATTTTTATTTTAATTTTTTTATTATAATTCATTTCAATTATGTCATTTTTATGTTTTTAAATATTAATTTTAATCTCATAATTATGTAATTCATTTTATTTCTATCGTTATTTTTAATTTCAATGAATTCAATCTGACCGTTCATGCAAATGAATATTTAAAGTGAAGGACTCGATAGTGCTTTTAGGATGTAGATACCAAAATCAACCAATTCCTCGCCATTTTCATGCAACATTGCAAGTCATATATAGGAGGAATATGCACATCACTGAAAGTGAAGTAAGGTCATTTCTCAAGTGATCAGAAGGCAAGTTTAAGCGTAGTACGAGAGAGAAATTCTGCAGAAGCAGGACACTGGGGCAATATAGATTGCATGGATACTGAAAATCTTGTGATAAGACCCCAAATAAACCAAAGTCTAAGTTGTACTGAATTTACTTGAATTTATCTTTTTTGAAAAATAAAAATAAGTTGAATTTAGTTAGCAAAAATATAATAATAATATATATTTATAATACTGTAGATAGCTTATTTCATTTAGATTATTTAAGTATGGACCTAATCCATTTAATTTATTATTTGATTTATTTATTTTTGCTTTTATGATGGATGAAATGAAACGAGAACAAAATAAGATGTCACATGAGGTAAAAGGTACAAAGCAAATGGAAAGGATTATGAAAAAACATTTTCAAGAATAAACTTTTGAAATGACTCCTTTACAATCATGTTTGACTTAAGGGATAAATCATTCTGATCCCACCGACATTCCTAGCTTAAAACCTTTAGAGAAGAACTCATTAAAAACAACATATGATCCAGATACACAAAAAAGGTATAGTCACCTAGAAGAAAAGATTCAAGGTGTTAAAGGTGGGGGTAAATCTTACAATGTAAAGGAACTTTATCTGGTTCCAGATATGGTTATCTCACTTAAGTTTAAGGTTTCAATGTTTAAAAAGTATGATGGAACTGAATGCTCTAAAACTCATCTAACTCGATACAATCACAAAATGGTTGGGTATGCCCATAATGAAAAATTGTTCATTCAAGTTTTTCAAGAAAGTTTAACTAAAACAACAATTGATTAGTATAATAGGTTAGAAAGTGGTCAAATTCACATTTGGGGAGATTTATCTTGGGCATTATTAAAGTGATACCAGTATATGTTAAAGATGATCCCAAATCAATTAACTCTTCAAAACATGAAAACAAGCCCCAGTCAAAGCTATAAAAAGTATGTTGCTAGATGGAAAGAGATGGTATTATAAGTACGATCGCTTATCACTAATAGGGAATGAATTCCTTGTTTATGGATACCATTCTTTTTCCCTATTATGAAAAGTTTATCAATAATACTTTATCAGAGTTTGCAGATTTATTATTTGCTATGAGCAGAATTGATGATGGGATAAAAATGAGAAGAATTATTAATGTTAACAATGAAATGATGGGAGATATTTTTGGTGAACAAACCCAAGAAATAATTATTGAATGGCAAAATGAAAGAAGCCTTTACATGATACAAGAAGACCCTGCAAACATTCATTTTCATTGGTCACCATATGTCAAGAGTTTGTCTTAACCTTTTTATGACTTGACACTTTATGCCAGTAACTTTTCTCAACAATGTTATCCTTATGCCTTAAGGTTCTTTTCTTAGACTCCTCCATCACAGAGATTTATAGAACAAAAAATCAACCCAAGTTGCCTGTAGAGTCCTAAAAGAAATAGAGTTAAAACACACAAATTACTTCTAATATCGTGGAGCCTTTCCCTCTGCTTGTCAATAGTAATATGATTTTCACTGCAAAGCGTAGCAAGCCTTTTTATCTAAAGGGATATGATCTCAATGCTAAATGTGAGTACCATGATGTGGTCAAAAGACATTCAATAGAAAATTACACTAATTTCAATTATATAGTTCAATCTTTGATTGATATAGATCATGTAAAATTTAAAAAACTGGTTGAGAGGCTATGATGATTTAAAGCGATGAAATTAAAGGTCAAGATCTTAAGGCCAGATGCCAAGTAAGGGCATCTTTTTACTTGTATATCATTTTAAAAACACTATTGATGATGTGAATTTTGAATTGGCTTGAATGTTTGCTTTGAATGAATGGATATAGTGCCACATATTGTTTCATGACTTTACAAATATTGTCATTTGAATTTTTTTTTTAAGTTTTGGAATTTTTTAGGATTTTTTTTTCTAAAAAAGAAATTGTAGAAGGAAAATTGTTGGATTTGAACAAAGCTTCGCATAGTTGAATTTCAAAGCAATAAAAGAAAAGAAAGTGTTTGAAAAAGAAAAAGTGAAAAATTTTTTTTCCAGTGACAATAGTTCTGAAAAGATTGATGATTACTCTTAAGAAATGAATTCACCCGATCCCTACACCTTTTTCGAATACTCTCATGTTCCAAGCCACTCAAATGGTTTCACTCATCAGTTATAACTTTTTAAAGGGGCATGAATTTGAATTCATGAACTTTGTCTTCACTCGACTATACTATAATATAAAATAGTGATATTTTTTTCCTAGGCAATGAACAATGAGATAGTTAATTTAAAAAACTACGAAAAAGTTTTTTTTTATTTTTTTCGAAAATCAAGCATATATGAAATTTCCTTTAAAAATCGGATGTTGGCAATTTGATGTGTCAAGATTCTTTTACAACCCCAAGTATGCCAAAAGCAAAATCAGCCAAAATTTATTAGACCTTGTTGTGAATACACAGAGGCCTAATTCTTACCCTATCATATCTCATGCTATGGGGGCAAATCGACCAAAGAGAAAAATCACTCATTGCCCTTAAGACAACTTGATTTGTGCCACAATCCTCTCATTTGTTGAATGACATGAACCATTTGAGACCTATTATAAGCTAATTGACATGATAGGGCATTTTTCATGAATTGCATTTGGCAAAGTCAATAGATGTGTGAGTTATGAGCGCATGTAATGTAAAAAAAAAAAAAGAGAGAAAAGAATAAAATAAATAAATAATAATTGTGACATTATGTACTTGAGAAATTCAAATAAATCCAAGCAAAGACTTGACGAGCCTAAAAAAAAAGATAAAAAAACAATGAAATTCTTTTTAAAAAAAACCAGGAACAAAAAATAGGGAACTAAAAATAAAAAAATTCTTTGAAAAGCCTTTCTTTCAAATTTATTTTTCTAAAAAAAATTACTCTTTAACTTAAGTGATCGTGCTTGAGATGATAAATGGACATTTTATTATTCTTTCACAAACAAGAAAATTATTTCCTTGCTACCCCTTTGAGTTTGATGAATTCATTTTAAATGAACCCTAACCAAGGACACCCTTCACATTGAGGGGCAAAGAAAGGACATATTTAAGTATCATGTATAGTGAGGTTCTATTCCAAACATAAGGAAACCACCCTATATGCCAAGGGACAAATGCCTAATAAAATGAGTTCCCAAAAATTTTTGAACTCACAAAATCATAAGTGGATATGTATAAAGAAAAGCAAAGAAAAATGTAAAACAAAAGTAAATATAAACAAAAGAATAAAGAAAAGTGATTAAATAGCAAGTGTGAAAAAAGGAAAGGAAAAAAGTCCCAAAATGAATCCTATATATATGTGAAATGATCCTTGATTTGATTATCCTTAAATACATTTTTGGCTTATTTATCTTTTTTTATAACCTTGAACTTTGGCCTGCATATATCCTCAAAAAGTCCATATTGGATCAAGCATGAATGCTTAAATTGAGAAGCTTTTTTTAAAAAATCATCATAAAACTTATGAATCCTTTGCTCTTTTCATTGCTAAGATACACATTTGATCTATCAACTCATTTTGGGATGAAATTGAAATTCTAAAGTGCATGGTAAAATGATAAAAAAAAAGAAAAAAAAAGAGGAAAAAAGTAAGGCTCCAAGGTGAAAACTTTAAAAAGGGCAATCTAGAGCAAGGTTGAAAGCCATGAAGACAATCCTATACATAGAAAGTAAGAGAAGCCAGCATGAAGCAACCCAGATTTTGAAAGATCCAAAAATGTCATTGCTTTGGAAGTTTGAAATCCATTGAGGGATTAATTTTGAAAATTTGAGCCATCTTTTCTCGTTTTTAAATAACTTTGCAAAATTTTGAGCCTACCACCATTAACCTTAACGGCAATCAAAATATCTTTGAAAACAAAAAAAAAAAAGGTGTAAAAATGTTTGGTTTTCAAAGGTTTTCTACTTTTAGAAAAGTTTATATCTCATTTGTGAGTTTAAATGAAAAGTATACATCTTTTTTGTTCCCCTTAAATAGTGAATCTTTTTTGAATAAACTGAAACCTTGACATGCTAAACTGTTCAATCCATCATCATTTTTTTCATTTCTAATAAGGAACACCAATTTTTAAGAGACTCTAAAGTTACATTTGTTTAGATATTTCATTTTTACTGACCATAAGAATTTAATTATATAAGACAATTTTGTTAATCATTTTGAAAATTTTGAATGATTAATCACGCATTTTTGTGAAAAGTAAGAAAAATGGTGTTTGGTGTAAAAAACAAAATTCTCGAATTGTGAGAAAGATTGGTTTAGTTTAAGAAAGAAAAAAGTTTTCATTGAAGAACTAAGAAAAAGAAAAAAAAAATTTTTTTTATAAGGAATGTGGTGGTTTGTCTTTTTGATTTTGCGATCAAGTCTAAAACACACGTTGCATGTTGTGTGAAATGGGAATAACTAGAAAAATGTATTGAAAAATAAAAGAAAAATTGATAGAGCATGTTTGAAAAGCAAAGAAAGTAAAAATTGATGAAGAAATGAGATGAAAATGATGAAAGGATTGGAAAAACGTAAAGCGAAATCCTTTTGGAAAGAAGTTGGAAAACTTGATTTGAGTGATAACAAGGAATAAACAAGAATTGAGAAGGAAAAACTTTGAAGAAAGGTTTTTTTAGTATTTGCATCTTTTGACGCATATCTACATCACCATCATTATACATAGGTGTCTGCATCTATATTATAGCATATGCATCCTAAAAGTCTTTATATTTGCATTAGCACTTTTGAAATGAAATTTTGTAATTGCAGGCAGTATTTATATTATTGAAAAAATTGAATTTACAAAATTGCATTCACACCTTTGGGCCATTTGTTTCATACATGAACATTCACATTTGTATTGTAAGAGGCATTTGCATCTAAAAAATTTGTTATTCCATCTTTGTCAAATATATATGTGTCATGAAAAAATTTACATTTACATCATTGGGTATTTATATGAAAAAATACTGACATTTGCATTACAAGGATAAGTTGGGCGTCCACATCTTTGTTGGGTATGTTTACATCGTGAAAAGTTATTTTGCATTGCAATTACAAGGAAAATTTTGCCTCTATGATCAATTGCATTGGTGTAGAGATATTTACATTTTTACCATCTATCTTGGGATCAAACATTTGCATCATAATTCCATTTGTCAGTTTTGTAAATAGTGAAAAAACACTGTGAACATTCTTTTGAGTTCAAAAAAAAAAAAGAAGAGAAAAGAAAAGAAATTATCAAGGAGAAAGTCTGTCAAGAAAAAGAAAAAAAAAAGAAAGTTTGTCAAAAAAGAGAAAAAAAAAAGAAGGGAAAATAGCAAAAAATAAAACAAAAAAAAAAGTCTATCATCTATCATGAAAAAATGATAGAGAAATAAGAAAAAAAGAAAATAGTCTAACAAGAAACTAAAATGTCAAAAGGGTTTGAAGAGTTGAAAGAAAATGATTTGCAAAAAATAGATGGGTTGTTGAAACAATGATTGAAAAAAATAAGATACGATGCAAGATAAGATTTAAGCCTAGTTTAGTTGGTACTTAAATTTTAAGCAATTTAGTTGGCATATAGATTTTAAGCCTAGTTTAGCTGGCACTCAAATTTAAGCCAATTTAGTTGGTATACAAATTTTAAGTCTAGTTTAGTTGACACTTTAAGCAAGTTTAGTTGGCACCCAAATTTTAAGCCCATAAAATTGGCACTAGTTAAGAAAAATTTTATGATTAAGTTTTCTTTAAGATTTCTTGGTGGTGGTGATATCTGAATTAATTTTCATCTTTACTCGATGATGATATCTGAGTATTTATGTTTGCATATCATTAATGTTTTTTCAGTGGTGATATCCGAGTAATTATGTTTAATTATCATTTGTAAATTTACTTGATGGTGATGACCGAGTTTCTTTAGATGATGATGCCTGAAATTCAAAAAGTCTTAAAAATTTTAATGTTTTATGTCAAAAAAGATTTGTAAGTCCTTCAGGTAGAATATTTTAAATTTAAAATTTCAAGACTTCAGAGGAGCATTTGTAGATGTTGAAATTTGTAAGTTTTTTGAACAAAATATTTTAAATCTTAAAGTTTCGAGACCTCTTTTTGGAGAAGCATTTATAGATGTCGAGATTTATAAGACTCCGAACGTTACCTCTAAATCCTTTAGGTAGGATTTGTAAGACCTCCAAGCATGATCTCTTGTTTTTTTTCAAACGTAGTTAAGCTTTTTTTTTTTGTTTAAAATGTTTTTTTTAATTTTGTTTTCAAATGCATAAATTAATTAAAAAATGTTAAAAAAAACTTTTGAAAAATCTTTGAGTTGGCTCCGAATAAAATTGTTATCATGTTTTTACCCTATTTTTTATTCTTGGATCGAATAAACAGATATAATTGTAGACATAAAAGTTATTTGAGTTCCTCGTATTAGGTCCAATTTCATTTGTTGGGTTTGAGCCCATTGCTTTTATTTTTATTTTTACTTTTATTTTATTATTTGGTTTTATAATTAGATATTAAAATACAATAAAATTTAATAAAATATTTAATTAATTAAACAAAATAATGATAAAAAAAGCAAAAATCAACCAATAGGTGCCGTGCATGCACCACTACCACTTGTTCCTTGCACCAATTTCCCTTACTTACCTTACGCACTACTACCCACTCCCCGTGTACCATACCCTGAACCAACCTACCCTTACACCAATCTTCCTTTATTAAATAGCCTTTCCCAAAGCCCTGTATTCCACTAGCCCCAGCATCCATTCCACCTTGCCAACACCCATACAATAACCACCTGACCCCAATGCGGACACGATTGAAGCCTTTACCTTCACACTTTTAATTGCCATCATCCTAAACAAGTCTTTTGCATGCATCCAACACCTAGTCCTTGGTCGAACAACCGCCAAGCACTAAACATCCTTGCCGTTTCCTTCAACTAGCCTTATACAGCCCATTAACCAGCCCCATCAAGGCCAAAACCCTTACCACCATACACCCATGCTACCAGAACTTAAAAACCCAAATCACAAAGCCACCATTAAACAACCTAACACCATTACACAGCAAAAAAAAAAAGCCACAAATAGCAAAACAAAAACCCAAAAAAATTCTTTTTATTCTTTTGTTCCAAATAAAAAAAAAAGAAAAAAAATCTTGTTGTTGGTTCTTAGGACACCACTCAACTACAACAAAAAGAAAAGATAATGGAAGCAATGAGTGGTGACCTAGGCTTTAGCTGGCAGCTGCATAGGAGGAGTGACATTGCATAAAAAAATGAAAAGTTAGTATTGGCAAAAAAAAAGGAAAAAAAGATGGACAGCGGTGACCTTTTAAATGATCAGTGATGGTAAAAAGTAAGGGTAGAATGAGGAGATTAATATACAAAAAAGGTAGAAGGATTCAATGGTGGGAATAAGAGATTTTGGGGTGTTTGTACTAAAACTCTAACGCTCAATCTAGGTTATTATGATGAGATTTGGAAGAAATAAATCCTAGATTTGAGAAGAGAAGAATAAGATGGGTGTTTGGGAGTTTTTTTGGATGCTAAAGGGAAATAGAAGCAACGATTGGCTGTCATTTTCTAGATTAATGGCTGGTTGTTTGTTTTTTTGAATAGAGGGGAAATTTTTTTTAGGGAATAGGAAGATGGAATGAATTAAAATAATTTTCTTGATATTTATAGTAAATATATAAAAAAAGGTTAAACTGATCCGTACCCACTCAATCAACCTACCAACCAGGCTCAACCAGTCGAGTCTCTGTAGACCCTATTCGTCCCCATTCCACACTTGACCTAGCCTGGTATTCACATGGCCCAATTCAAAGCCCAACTAATTGAGAGGCCTTTCAGGTAGTGAGCTCTATTTTTGGGTTCAAGTCGAAAAACTTTATTTCGAAGTGTGTTTCATTTCTGTTTTGGCTTACTAATTTTATCATATCTTTAAAATTTTTATGCTTGTTAATGTTATTTTAGGATTTTTAAAAAATAATAATCATAGTAAAATAAAAGGCATATAGATATATTATAGAAAATTATTTATTTGTGGGTAATTGATAAAATAAAAATGAATATTGAGTAAATAATCAAAGATAGTAATTTTATGATTTAAAAATGATTTTTTAAATATATATTTTTATGCGAATGAAGATAAAATGATATTTTAAATGAGAAAACAATTTTGAAAACCTTGCTTAGATATTGAAGGGAATTCAAAATCAGGTTTTAAAAATTTAATTCTACCTCAATGTTGGGGAATTAAAGAAAACTAATTAAGTTAAATTAATTAGAATATAAAATATAGAATATAAAATTTTCATAAGTAAATTAAATAACAAATAAAGTTTATTTCTCTTTTAATTTTTAAAAAGGAAATAATAATAAGTAAATAGAAATATATACAAAATTGATTAAACTGATTGTTCTAATTTTTAGCTTTCATTTGCATAATTTATTTGTCTCATGTTGCATCAATATAAGATTGTCACGGAAAAAGAGAAATTACAAAAATCGAACTTACTTCAAAAGTTTGCTTAGATGTAGTTAAGAACGTTCGGGTTATTGATAATTTTTATTTTTCTCATAAGAAAAAATTCCAAAATGTTAAAATCTTAAAACCCAAAAACTCTTGAAACCTAAAATTCAAAACCTTAAAACTCCATACTCTAAAATCCTAAAACCTCAAAACCTTAAATACTTAAAACCAAAAACCTTCAAAACACTTAAAACCCTAAAACTCAAAATCCTAAAATTTAAAACCTTAAAACTTTAAACCGTAAAATTGGAAACCCTAAAGCCATAAACCTCGACACCTCAAAATACCAAAACCAAAATTCTAGAACTTAAAACCCTAAAACCTTGAAACCCTAAAATGAGACTTTAAACCCGAAAAATCCAAAATCCAAAACCCCAAACCCTAAATACTCAAAGCCTTAAAATCTTGACCTAAACCCATATCCAAAACTATCCCAAAATTTAAAGGATATGTATGAAAATCTCGCATAAAGTATTTTGTTCTCAAATGCTGCATTAAAGATGAGGTATTTAAAAAAAATTATTTCATCAAGTTTTTTGAATGAGTCCTTAACTAGCATTAATAATGAGGTTAAATAAAAAATGAAATTTTAAATATAAATAGTTGCACTTAAACTCTGCTTAAAGGTTGGAGAGTCTAAATGGTCTCATTATATTTAAAAACCTGATTTTAAAATGGCATTTCATCATTAAACATATCATCTATCAGCATATATACATCTATTTATTATAAATTGCATTCATTCTGTACACTTATGTCTCTTATTATTGTTTCTTAGTTAATTGTAGCCTCATCAGATTTTTTTTTTTTGCATAAAAAATGTTTTTTTTTATGAAAAGTATTATGTTAAATTATATTTTTAAATAAAACTAAATTCATATTCTAAGGAAAATAATTTTTGGTGTTATGCCTAGATGTTGGAGAGTCACTAATAATTATTATCTATGAATAACGTTATTTTTATTTTGAGGAATGTTGTGACAAATATTAGGCAAAAAGAATTATTTTTAAATTTTACCTAGATATTGGAGAATTTTAAGTTAATTAAAAGATTTTCATGATTTTCCTAAATAAAAATTTTTTAATTAAAAGATTTCTATGATTTTCCTAAATAATGAATTTTAATAAAATTATTTTTTTCATAAAAATAAGGGAATTATTATTAAATTTCAAATAAAAACAATTTTATCCAACACTAAAAATAATGTATGATTAATAGGTAGCAATTTTTATAGGTGCCATGGGGGTGCTAATCCTTTTCGATGCGTAATCGACTCTCAAATCTAATTCTGTTTTCATAGATCGAAAATTATCTTTTTGATAAGACTTAAATTCATTTTTTTCATTTTATTAAAAAGATAAACGTTTTAGGTGATTAATCGCACATAATAAAAAGGATTTGTGGCAACTCTCCTATTTTTCTTTATTTTAAAACTTTAAATGTCTAGCGATCGCAAAACAGTTATGACAATTAGCAGTGAAATTTTTTAATTTTATAAACAAAATTAAACTAATGATTCATGTTTTTAATATATATTTAAAAAATAAAAAAAAATTTTAAAAAAATGAAATATGGGTTACCATCTTAATTCTTATGGAATTAAAAAATTTTATTTTTAATGTATCAAATAGTTTTTTAAAATTTTGATACATATACTAGTGGGGGTTCAAGGGCTTAATGGACACTTAAATCTCTGCTGAAATAAAAAAAAATCTAAAATTATATGTTTTAAATAAAACCTAAGAGGGTGTTTGGTTCGAGAGAATCTGAGATTTTCTCGTAAAATCTTATTTTTCAAAATATTTGGTTTATAGGTATATGCTTCCTGAGATAATTTAAAATTTCCAACAGTGTCCAAATGTCATGAAATAAGAAATTCATCTCTCTCTGTAATTTTTTAACATTTCAAAAAAAGTTGTTATAATATATAGATTCATAAATCTATAGTTAGATTTAACAAATGGAGTCGTCACTAATCTTTTTTATCTAACTGTGATTGGTCACCTAAGGAATCCATCTTTTTAAGGAGCTTATAAGCTTGATTAAGGGTTCCTAAAAGAATAGGTTCGGGTCTACTAACTAGAATAGGGTTCCGGAGTTCAGTTATTTGTGGGAAAGGTTATAACACCCTTATATGCCCAGCCAAAGGATGGTACCATTTTGTTTTAAATTTATCCTATAGTCTTAAGGCTAATGGTTTCAAACTTTTATGTTAAATATTGAAAATAATTTATAAGATTCTTCCATCAATCTGATAGAATTCTTAAAAATATTTTCTCACTTCAAGAATATTTAAGAATCTCATTTGATTTCTTGAAGAGGCTCCGTCGTTGGAAGAAGTTTTATTTGTTATTCTTTTTTTTGTGGTAAAAAAATATATCTAATTATTCCATCATTTGGGTCAAATTAGAAATATTTTCTCTTTTGAAATTTTTAAAATTTTTACCATTTGGGCCTATCTAGAAATATTTTATTTTTTTGAATTTCTAAAATTTTCACCATTTGTGCTTATTTAGAAATTCTCTTTATTTTTTTTTTGAAAGGAAAATAATATGACAATTATTTTTCTTGAAATTTAATTTAAATTTTTTCACTATTTGGGATAAATTTAAAGAAATTTCTCACCTATAGATTTTTTAAAAAATTTACCTTTTGAAATTTCTAAGAATCTCATCATTGGATAATTATCAAATATTTCCAACCAAATTTTTTTTTTGGATTAAAAATAAATATTAATTATTGTTATTAAAACTTTATCTAAATTATTTCACAATTTGAGATAAATTTAGACAAAATTTCTCACTTAGGAATTTTATAGAAATTTACCATTTGAAATTTTTATAAATTTCATTATTGGATAATTAATATTTTTTCTCAAAATTTATTTTATTTTATTTTTTTAAAATTTAATCTTGTAAAAATACTCAAAAAAAATAAATAATGTGAAAAAAATACCCAAAATAGGAGGCGGCTCGGCTCTAATTGCTATAGCGTGGCTCGACTATAAGAAGAAAAGCTGGAATGGCTTAAAAAATGGCTTGGCTTGGCTTGGCTTGGCTTAAGACAAAAACTAGAAAAAGTTATTAGAATCCGAAAATTTTCTAGATTCTTTCTCAAAATTTTTTTTAAAACCCCAAAAAATCTTTTAAAATTTTTTTTGATTGTTTTTTCTAATTTCTGTCTCTTTCCCTAATTTTTTTTATGTGTGTTTGTGTGATTTGTGTGGACATGTATTTATATGGTTCTAAATCTGAAAACTTCAATCCAGAAAAGAATCTCAATTTTCTTTGAATTCTAACCTTAAACCCAGTTCTAACTTTACAAACTAGTTCCAACAATTTCACACAAACTCAACTACCTATTTTTTTTTATTAACAAAATTAACTCAAGTAGAACCCCAAATAGATTAAGATGTCTACAGCTGCCCCTCTTTGCATATTTTTTGTAAAACAAAAATTGTGCAAAGACATAGATAACCCAGTCAGGAATCAACATATATTTTTATTTTTTTTTTGAAAGAGTAAATAAAGCTCATTTAAATAGGCTCAATGACTTTTGAAAATAAAAAGCTCATCTAATCAGAGGCTCAACAATTTTGAAAAATAAAAAGCTCATCGAAAATCACTTCTAGAGGAATCATAAATCAGGTCTAATAAAATGAAAACTCAAAGATTCACAATTTAAGTTCAAAATTCAAAGGTTTAGATTCACAAGAACCTTTCAGCTTCGCAAGAGTTCGCTGAAACTTGATTCTCAAAATTTCAATATCATAAGAATTTGATTCACAAAATTACAGATGTGCAAGAATTCAGATTTGTAAGATTTCAAGATCGCATTTACAAATTACAAAACTCGCATCTAACATTTAAAGATTCTCATTCGAATTTTAGAAATTCTCATCTAAAAGTTTGAAGCTTCTCATTCGAGTTCAAAGGTTCACCTAAATTTGGGATTCACATCTAAAAAGTTTAAAGCTTTTCATTTGAATTTTAAAGATTCACATCCAAAAATTTTAAACTTTTCATTCTAGTTTAAAGATTCACATCCGACTAACTTTAGGGTTTCACATATCAAAGATTCTCATTTGAAACTAAAAAATTCTCATTTGAAGATTCAAAGATTCTCATTTGAAAACTCAAATATTTTCATTTGAAGATTTTTTAAAGATTCTCATTTAAGACTTAAAGATTCTTATTTGAAGATTTCTTAAATATTCTTATTTAAGACTCAAAGATTCTCATTTGAAGATTTTTTAAAGATTCTCATTTAAGACTCAAAGATTTTCATTTGAGGGTTCACAATTTTATCTTAAAAGACTTCATCTAAAGATTCAAAATTTCTTTTTCAAATGACTTTCAAATTTTTATCAAAGTCAAAATTTTGTATGTAGTGAATGTCATGATCAATGATGCAAATGCTTTCTTAATGATGCAAATAAATAATCTAAATTCTCATAATGCCATATTCTCAACCATGATTCAAATGTTTATTGCATAATGCAAATGCCTAGCTAAAACAAAGTTTCAAATATTCTCCAAACAATAATGCAAATATAATGCATGTAATACGGATGTCCATCTCATGAAATTTTAAATAATTATGGTAATGTGGATCTCAAGACTCCACTGTTTTGAGCTTTTTAGCACTGGTCATCTCAGAATAAATTGTCTTCTATCACTTGATCATCACTCATAGGCTTATCCACACTAGCCATTTCAGAACAAATTTCATCCTTCATCATTTGGTCACCATTCATAGGCTTCTCAGCACTAGCCATTTCATAATAAATTTTATCCACTAAGCCATATTATTTTCATTATTTGATCACAACTCACAGGTTATGTTGATCAATTCATCCCTATATTCATCACTTGGTCATATCATTTTTTCAAAATTTTTTCTCTCTTCATTTTGTTGGCTAATCCATCACCATGCGTTTTTTCAAATCATCTTTTTAGGTTTTTGCACTCTTTTTATTTTTTTTTTATCATCTTAGATTTTTTTTTAAAGGAATGCAAGACTCTTTTATGCACATTGTCATTCATTTATTATCATTTTAAATCATGAAAAATATAATGCAATCATACATTTTCTTGATTTATTCTTGGGATGTAACAATAAGGGAGCACAAGGTGAATTGGAAGAAAGGTAATCAATGAGGAACAAGTTTGGTACAAATAAATGGGGAAAGAAACAAGTATGATGCATGTCATTGGGATGAATGATATACCCAAACAATGAATATTCAGATAATTTTGAACATTAATCCAAGATTCTTTTTCAAAAACTCATTCCATTGACTTTCGAAGTTATTTTGAGCTTAGTGAACTTTGCCCTAGCTTTGAAAAATCTTTAGATGCCTTAGCCCTTCCTCCATGTGAACTATTTTTCTAACTCTTAACTCAGAGATTTTTTTACCCAAATCGTCATTTCGAATTTTCAATTTAAGTTTTTTTTTATTTTTTTTCACTTTTTCTCTTATTTTTTCTTTCTTTTTCCTTTTTCTTTTCACTTTTTTCATCCATTAGTGATATTTCTCACACATCAATCTTTAGAGTAATGTAGCATGATCCGTTGTTTCATCACGAGCATGCTTTAGCCCAACATATGATTATTTAAGTTGAGCACTTACATTTGATCCAAATAAACTTTTAAAGGTTGTAATGTAGGCCATAGTGAGGGGTCATGAAAAAAATAGATAAAATAGGCTCCAAATATGTATTTAAAGGGTTTAAAACCAAATAATCATTTCTCATCATTTGATATAACTTGGCATTTTATCCCATCCCATATCAGTTTACCATTTTTTCTTTTTTTATTCACCTTATTCCTCATAAAAGGATTTTTATTACTTGGCCCTAAATCACGTGTGGCATTCATTTTTCTCTTTTGTTTTTTGCTTCTTTTTTTTTTGAGACTTTTTGCACACACTCTCTAAAATTGCCCTCCAGAGTGGAAGTTGATCTTTGGTTGAGGTTTTTTTTTTTTTAAATCATAATAGGCTAAAAAAGGGTAGCAATGAATGATTTTTTAAATGGTAAAGAAAGATGATCATTTTTCATCTCAATATGACTGCTTTCCTTGAACATCATCAATTGAACAAAAATAAGCTCATAAATCTTTATAAAAAACTGTATGTCTTCAAGATATATTTTTTCACATCTACTAATAGCTTATTTTTTTTTTGCTCAAATAGTCTCTTCAAATTAATGTGAATGAGTTTTCAAAATTAAATCTTAGAATTATTGTTGTCATTGTCTAAGCATTCATCATGGAAAATTCAAGAATGGGAATGAAAATAATAGAGTATGAAATAATGGTTGGATGAAAGAGAAAATGCAATGAAATGCATCATACTTGCCTTTTATTGAAATGATAAAAATGAAATCTTATTGCAAAAAGGAATTCCTAACATTACTTTGAAGGAAATTTTAAAATGACAAGCAGCTTCCAATCAGCCTTAACATCCTTTTCAAAATTTTGCCTCTGTGTAATGAGGTAAAAGATTTTTATTGACATCTTACCCTTCTGATTCGTCGAAGCTCACTAAGTTTTTTCAAATCAAACTTTGTACTTTATGCTTGAAAGTGAGGCAGGTTTTAATAGAATGACCCACATTCTTATTATGATAATCGCACGTCACATTAGCATCATACCACTTTGGATAGGGTGGCTTCAATGGTTCTAGAATAACTAGAAATATGAAGCTGTTCTTGACCAGTTTTGAGAATAACTCAGTATAGGTCATGAGGATAGGGTTAATTTACACTCTTTTTTAGTTATCCCGAGATATTTTTAAACCATTTGCTTGGTTGTTAAGCTTTGAACTGATGTAGATACTTGAAAGGTTGATTGGTAAATTGAGGGGTAAATTGATTATGAATATGGTTGATATATGTAGGGTGAGGTATTGTTCACAGTAGGATAGTATGGGAATAACCTTGTGATGGATAGGATTGATATCCCTTGAACTATCTATCAAAGTTCACAACTTGAGCTTTAATCTTTTTTTTTTTTTACGCCTTCTTAGGTTCTCATCTTTTCAACTTGCCATTTTTAATGGCATTTTCAATAATTTCATATGAGATTACCACGTCGGTAAAATTCTTTATGGCATTCCTTATCTTCTTTTCATAATAGAAAAATTTTAAAGTGCTGACGAACAATACCGTGATCTTTTTCTCAATTAAAGGAGGTTGTAATTGAGAGGCTATGTCTTTCTACCTTTAAGTATATTCTTTGAATGATTTAGTCACTTTTTTTTCATATTCTGTAAAGATAGGCAATCAAGGACTAAGTTTATAATATGTAGGTACTGATTAATGAAGCATGGGCCATGTTACTTCAAAAATGAATACGAGTGCTGTCCAATTGAACATATCACTTAGCAGCAGAGCCGGTGAAACTGTCTTGAAATACATGCATTAATAACTTCTCATTATTAGCATAGACAGTCATTTTTTGATAGTACATGGTAATGTGGGTCTTTAGATACTTCATATCATTATACTTTTCAAATTTTGAAACCTTGAATTTTGGTAGAATAACCATATCTGGGACTAGACAAAGCCCAGCAGCATCCATTGAACCATAAAAACTAATTATCTCTACTGCTTTCAACCTTTTCTCTAACAAGTTTATCTTTTGTTTAGCTTTTAAGGCTTCTAAAGTCTCATTCTCTTTAGGCATCGACTTCTCTTTCTTTTCTGAATCATCCAAATTAGGAATTAGTATTGGTTCTACTGTCTTCTCGGTAAGACATGATTTACGTAACTTTGATATTGTCCTAGATTTGAAACTAATAGCATTTTAGGGTATGTGTACCCTAAATAATAGGTAAACTGCTATGATGGTGGACCTTGTGCAAGTTGGGCTTGATGTGGCCCAAAACCAAGAGGGTACAGTGGGTCATTTACTTCTTATGATGAAAGGTCTCTTTGGCTAGTACTTTCTTTTATACTTTTCCCTTGTTTAACTTGTTTAAAGCCTCTAAAATCCTATTCAACTTACCTTCTAGCTTTTCTTGGGCTTTCTTTATCCTTTCAAGATGATTAAAATTTTCTTGTTCCATCTGTCTAGCTCGAGCCCTTGTATTATATTGGTGAGTTGATTATGTGAGATTTTTAGTTAATAGAGCTATCCTTGAACCTTGAGTACCATAATTATGATAAAAAATGTTATACTTTATGTTTGGTATGTTGATGCATAAATGAAATGTGTATTTTCAGGGATGAAATAAAAATGATGTAGATGCAGAATGTTACACATGACAATGAAAATGATGCATGATATGGTAATGCAAATGCACAAAGTCAAACAAATAAAATGGTTAGATCACAAACTGTTCTTTCTTGTGTCCTAACTTCGGGTTACATCTATCATTGGGTAAAAATGACTCTATCCTAAAACTGGTTTTTTTAGGAGTTGATTATATGCAAGGTTAGGTGACTTTGACCACTAAAGGTTCTCAAATTGTTCCTTACATCATTGTCCACCACAAACTAGTAAGGCAATCCAATTCTCACCCATCATAGGCTACCAACGAAAAGGATTCAATATGAGTAAGAGTATTTCATTAGCCATTATGGAGATTATCATCTCACGAGAATGTAGGTACTTTACTCCCTCCTAAGAAGGATGAAGCTTAGGTATAGAGCTCATGTAATGTAAATGCATGTGATAGTGTGTGCGAAGGAATATATAGTTTTCATGCCCAAAAAAAAAAAAGACAAAAAAGACAAAAATGTTAGAAACACAAATCATTACAATTTAAAACCATTAGACAAAAGAATAAATTTAAAAGTTTATGGGTTGACTCTCTAGCTTCTCCAGAGGAGTCGTCAAGCTGTCATAACATATAGATTCATAAATTTATAGCTAGATTTAACAAATAGAGTCGCCATCAATCTTTTTTATCTAAGTGTGATCGACCACCTAAGGAATTCATCTTTTTAAGAAGCTCCTAAGCTTAACTAAAAGTCCCTAAAAGAATATGTTCGGATTTACTGACCAGCATAGAGTTCGAGAGTTAGATTATATGTGAAAAATGTTATAGCACTCCCACATGCCTACCTAAAAGGATAGTACAATTTTATTTTAAATTTATCTTATGGTCTTGAGTCTAATGGTTTTAAACTTTTATGTTAAATATTGAAAATAATTTATAAGATTCTTTCATCAATCTGATAGAATTCTTAAAAATATTTTCTCACCTCAAGAATATTTAAGAATTTCATTTGATTTATTGAAAAGGCTATGTCGTCAGAAGAAGGTTTATTTGCTATTCTTTTTTTTTTGTCGAAAATATATTTAATTATTCTACCATTTGAGTTAAATTAGAAATATTTTCTCTCTTGAAATTTTAAAAATTTTCACCATTTTGCCTATCTAGAAATTTTTTTTCTTTTATTTTATTTCTTTTTGGATTTCTAAATTTTTCACTATTTGGGTCAATTTAGAAATATTTTATTTTTTTTAATTTTTAAAATTTTCACCATTTGGGCTTATTTAGAAATTCTCTTTATTTTTTTTTTGAAAGGAAAATAATGTGATAATTATTTTTCTTGAAATTTCATTTAAATTCTTCTATAATTTGGGACAAATTAAAGAAATTTCTTACATAGAGATTTTTTTAAAAATTTACCATTTGAAGTTTCTAAGAATCTTATTATTGGATAATTATCAAATATTTCCAACCAAAATTTTATTTTTTATTTTTTAATTTTTTTGATTGAAAATAAATATTAATTATTGTTATTGAAACTTTATTTAAATTATTCCACTATTTGGAACAAATTTAGAAAAAATTTCTCACCTAGAAATTTTATAGAAATTTACCATTTAAAATTTTTATAAATTCCATCATTGGATAATTAATATTTATTCTCAAAATTTATTTTATTTTTTATCTTTTTTTATTTTTATTTTTCTAAAATTTAATCATGCAAAAATACTCAAAAAATAAATAAAGTGAAAAAAACTCAAAATAGGAGGCGACTCGACTCTAATGGCTATAGCGTGGCTCGGCTGCAAGAAGAAAAGCTGAAATGGCTTACAAAGTAGCTTCGCTTGGCTCAACATGAGACAAAAATTGGAAAAAGCCATCAGAATCTGAAAATTTTTCAGATTTTTTCCCAATTTTTTTTGTAAAAACCCCAAAAAATCTTCAAATATTTTTTGACTGTTTTCTCTAATTTCTACCTCTCTCTTTAATTTTTTTGTGTGTGTTTGTGTGATCTATATGGGTATGTATTTATAAAGTTCTAAATCTGAGAACTTCAATTCAGAAAAGAATTATAATTTTCTTTGAATTTCAACTTTAAACCCAACTTTATCTTTACAAATCAGTTTAAATAATTTCACACAAACTCAATTATCTTTTTTATTTTTTATTAACAAAATTAACTCAAATAAAATTTCAATAGATTTGGATGTCTACAAAAATTAATTTTGTCTCATATTTGACCTTAATAATAAATAAAAGCACTACATTTTTATATATGAAACTTAGTTTATCAATTAAGATAATAACAAAATAAAATAGATATTTTCATACAACAATATTTTCTAAGTTAAAAAAATGATAATTGATATAATATTATAAAATAATATTTATGATACTTTTAATTACGTTTTTATATGATAAATGTAATATTTAATAACAAAAATCACATTTTTTACATAAAAAACATAATCTTAAAAAAAAATCATATTTCTAACACAAAAAACATAATCTTTTAATAATAACAAAAATCACATTTCCTAGTATTGAAACGTGATTGATATATTTACAAGATGGTAGCATAAATGAACAGCTTGCGTCGAGCAACAGGGATGGCCCACGTGTGTAGGGGGAGCAATGCTTTCCAACGTATATAGGGAGAAGCAGCGATGATGGCGGAAAAACAATGACCCACGTGCATAGATGGGGCAAAAGAAAAGACTGAAGTAGGAAACGTGGCCATCATATCACCATCAATATTCCAAGACTACGTGTATCAAGTAAGGAATGTAATCTTTAATCAAAATCTATTTTTTTTATATGTATAAATGTAGTCTTTAATTAAAATTAAAGATTGTGTTTCTTTCTCCAAAAATGTTATTTTTAATTAAATGAAGTTGTTTAGTTTCAAAACATAGTGGTTAATTGTTTTAAAATATTGTGTTTAATTTCATAAAAAGGTAGTGTTTTTATAAATACTATATTTATATAAGAAAAACCGTAGTTTTTGATGTATTGTATCCTAAAAAGTTAGTGTTTGATTTTATATTTTACTTTGTATTTTTTGATCAAATATTACATTTATATTTAAAAAATCATAATATTTGACATTATTACAAACACGTAATAAATGATATTATAATAAAAAGCTTTTATTATGTAATATGAATTTCTCCTTAATCAAATATAAGAATTTAATATTTTATGTCAATAAAAATTACTCCTTGTCAAAAATTCATATTTTTAAAAAATTACTTTTTTTTTTCAAAATCTAAAATTTCATGAAATAAATACCTCATAAAAACTTTTATTAATTTAGTTTACTTAGTTATGAGACTACAATTGATTTTGTCAATTATCACTGCTGAGACAATATTTTTAGTAATAAATATTTTAAATATTTATTTGCATAATTGAATAGAAGATTAATAGTTGAATGATAGTTTAATTGTTTATAATATTAAAAAAGAATATGTTCACAAGCATTGATATCGGAGTTATTATATGATGTTTTCAAAATATGAAACTGTGTTAAAGATAATTGTAAAATTTTTAACAATTATAATTTGATATAAAAGTTTTAATTTTTTTTAGTATTATTATGTTGTTCTTTTCTTATCATTTAATATATTTGAACTAAATGCCCACTAAATAAAATTTTTAATTCTGTTTACATAAAATTTCTTTTTTAAACTTTTAGGTATGATTTTTCTTTTTATAAAAAAAATTGAAGTGAGAAATTCCAACTACATATTTCAAGCTCAAATGTGTGATTGAGTGAGAAGTGCACAGAAAAGAAAGAGTTATAATGAGAATTTGATATTTTTCAAATTGTTGCTTACTGTTTTAAATTGACTCCTTTTGATAATAATTGATATACTAATCATTTGGAGTAAATTATTTTTTGATAAAGAATTTTATTAAGAAGAGATTTTCATGAAAAGTTTGTCAGCTTGATGCTACTTGATGATTTTGCATGTTGTTTTTTTTCTCTTTTTTTTTTTGACAAAGATCCAGTATTCATTAATGAGAAAGTTTTGATTCAACAATTACATTAATAATGTTTGGACACTCCTGTACCCAATAGACTGTTTCGGTAACACGTAAAGCTTCTTTTGCCAGTAGACGAGCTGCCCTGTTCGCTTCTCGGTTGGTGAACATGCAATCCCATGACTGAAAGGTTTGCAGCCTTGTTTTATCTTCTTTATCAGGTCCCAATTAGAGACAAGTCCTCCCCAGTCTGTCGAATCTGCTTGACCACCCCTAGAGCATTTCCCTCTAAATGAATTCTTTGGAAACCCATCTCCCCAGCAAACTTTACTACTTCCATTATTGCCCGAGCCTCCTCCGCAGTAGGGTCTCTACCGTTACGTAACTGTTTGTGCATGGTCCCCAGTACATTTCCATCATGATCTCTAGCAACAATCCCAACCCCTGCCTTGTCTTCCTTGTTATTGATGGCTCCATCGAAATTTATCTTGATGAACCTGTCAGGTGGTTTTTGCCATTTTACTTACTCCTGTTAAGTCTAGAGATGTAAATGATACATTAGTACTCGCAAGCTACTCGGATTCGATTCGAAGAAAACTCGAATTCGGTTCGATTATTATCGAGTCGAGCTCGACTTATCGATCTAGCTGAATTCGAGTATTCTTATATCTGGCTCGAATAGGTCGCGAGCCTAATCGAACTTTTTTATTTAAATATATTTTTATTATTTTAATTCATAAAATATTTCGAGTCCGAATTCGAGTTCGAGCATAAATAATCGAACTCTTGTCGAGTATACGAATCGAGCTTAATCAAACGAGTTTGAGTAGCTCGAATTCGATCACGAATCGAGCTCGAACTTGAAAAATAAAATTCGATCGAATTCGAGCCGAGTATCGAACATCGAGTTGTGAGTCGAGATTGAGCTTGAACTTCTCACTGTATCGATTTGATTCGACTCGATTACACCCCTATCTCTAGCAACAATCCCAACCTCATATCTATCCTGCACCTGTTGGTATGATTCAATGTACTGGCGCGCAAAAATGGCTACGTCTTTTGCTGTCTTATATCTTGCATTTTTTGCCTTTTCGTTCCTGTTAGTCCAGGTTGTCCAGGCTACAGCCAATATATCCTCCCTTTTTGTCGCCTCTGTTTCCAGTACCATAGAAAACATCCAATCCTTTTCATTCTGCCATTGTTGCATATCTAAATTTCCCACGGGACGAGCTTCATTCCATGTTGCAGCAACAGCTGGACATGCCAGAATTACGTGCAGGACTGTTTCATCAACCTCTTTGCATCGTGGACACAAACCTGACTCGAATATCTTCTCCTTAAGTTTGACATAAACCGGGAGGTATCCATGGCATAGTCTCCACGCAAACGTTTTAAGTTTGTTTGGAATATTGTCTTCCACAACTTATCCCACCGTTCCTGTTCAAACTCTCTATTAATCACCTGGTTTATAGACATCTCATGCTCTTCTGTCGTTTGTATACAGTATCCACTTTCCACATTGTATCGTCCATCCTTACTGAAATGCCACACTAATGCATCATGGGTCCCCATACTGCTCAATGGTATTGTCAAGATGTTGGCTACCGTGTCTCTCTCGAAGAGACTTTCCAGCTTGTTTAGCGCTCCCAGTCGTTTGTGCCAACGTTGATTAGATCACAAACCATAGCATCCCTCGGTTATACCTCCTCTCTAGGTTGGGGAACAAAATTACCCGACTCTAGGAATCCACGGATCGCTCCACATATTGATATTTTTTTTATCCCCCACTCTCCATCTTAGGCCTACGTAACACCTCTCTACCCATGCAAATGCTTCTCTAAATGTAGGATGGAGAACTTCCTACACTAACCTCAAGAAATGAACAAGCAGGAAAGTATCTTTCCTTTAGTACCTTAAACACCAACGATGCCTCATTATGGATTAGGCGCCATCCCCGTTTAGCCAACAGTGCTTTAGTGAATGCATCCATGTCTTTAAAACCCAAGCACCCTTGCCTCTTCCATTTGCAAAGCTTCTCACACTTCTGCCAATGAATTCCCTTCTTGCCGCTTCCCCTCTTCCACCAATAGTTGCTCATCATCATAGTTAAAATCGTGACACAACCCTTTTGGAAACATAAAACAAGACATGGCATATGAAGACACTGATTGTAATACAGCTTCAATGAAAATTTCTTTACCACCATCAAAAATCCATCTTTGGCTCCAGCTAAGTGTTCTTTATTTCATTTTTTCCACTATTCCTCAAAAAACTTTCTTCTTCCCCCTCCCGATCATCATTGGTAGGCCCAGGTACCTTTGTGGACTACTTGTAACTTGGATACCAAACATGTTCTTGATTAGATCCTGCTTCTCAGTGCTAGTATTTCCGCTAAAAAACAAACCTGATTTCTCAAAATTTGTTTTCTGCCTAGAACCTTCTGCATGAAGCTTTAGCATGTGTCTCACCCCTTCGCACTCTGAGCGGTTATGATTTTTCACACTTAGATATCTTTTACACCTAGTTATGATTTTTTTGTTCTTTTTGTTGCTCTCTTGTTAGGCTTAACATGAGCTTCTTTACGTGTGTATTTTGTTTCATCTCTCTGATTAATAAAAGTTTATGCCCTTTATAAAAAAAATTAAACCTTTTTGAAAATAAGGAGATAGAAATTAAAAATGGTATAAGAAATATATGACATCTTTTTTTGTACTATAGATTATTAAGATTTAAATTCTAATAATAAAAATTAAAAGTTTAGTATTTTATTAACAGATTATACGTTTATTGGCAAAAAATATAGGATGTCAATTTAATGATAAATTATTTATTTAATTTCTTATAAAAGGGGTTACAACTTAAGAATTAAAGAAAGAATTATAGACGCTGAAAGTTAAATTTTAAATTTATTTGATGTCATTTTTTAAGAATAATTATATAAATAAATTAAATTAAGTTTTGGATTTGAAAAATTAAAATTTTGATATTTCTAATCAAATTCAGTCAAACCGTAATTTTTCAAAAACTTTTAAACATTTTTTTATAAATAATTAGAGTGCAAAAGATATGAAGTAAACTTGTACCATATGGAACTAACTACTTGCTCAAGTTGCGAAGCCCTAACTCAATTGGGGTTTAGGCATGATCTTTTATGCTTGGGCCGGCCCAACTTAGCATTTAATTATATAGGTAATAAATAATTTTTTTAATTTTAATTTGTAAAAATATTTAAAATATTAAAATAATTATTTTAATATATTAATAATAAAATATATGGGAAATGCTATACGCATCAAAGTATTGCACCAAAATGTTACACTTGAATATTTATTTCTTATTTTAGGGATTTAAGTGAAAAATATTAAATTTTTTAATGGGTTATAATAAAATTTTGAAAACTTATATCCCATATGAGTGTATGAAATACATGTATTAAATCAGTGTAGTAATATTGTTATAAATATTATTTAAATAGATAGATTTAAAACACTTTTAAATTATGAATTCATGATAAGAAAGCATCTAATTTTTTTCTTCTATTTCAAAATAAAATTTTAAATTCACTATTTGAATTGAAAATAAACACATTTATCATTGAATCAAAATCCTTAGTTATATGTATATTTATTTGTTTTATCCATTCATGTTAGGATATTAACACAAGATTTTTTTCTTCTTTTTCCAATTAGGATTAACTCTCGGACTATGTAAAATCCTAAATTAAAAATCCAACGACGCCTTTAAATTGCTCTTTCTCCTAAAGAGAGAATGAGAGGCACTCTTGCAAATTGCCATACTTATATCCTAATTTTACCAGGTGTTAGCACTATTTCTTTCAATGGGAAAAATCTTGCTCCTCGATAAAGCCCAAAGGCTGAAACTTCGTAAACAGAGAGAACATTAATATACCTTGCACAAGGCCTTTCTTAAATAACTCTGACATCCTTTTTCTTCAATATATATATATATATATATATATATATTGGATAACTTTTTTCTCCATTATTTGAAACATCCTAAGACAGGTAATGGGTAGAGGTGTCTAAGTTGACCTGATTCTGAAATTTTTGTTTAATCTATTTGAATTTAATCTTGATCTGATCTGGATTGATAAAAAAAAGCTAACAACTCAAACCGGTTAATATGAACCCAAAATGATTTGGGCCAAAATTAATTCGTATATAAAATAATTTAAATTAGAAAGATATGAAAAGATTAAGTCGAAATGATCTAAAATTAAATCTATTTGATTTTAAAACTCAAAAATTTAAATTCATAATAACACGAATTTGAGCCTAAATCCAAATAATTCAGGTGTCGTTAAATACTTAATTTTATTCAAAATAAATCGGGTTTGATCAATTTTTATATTTAATTTACACGCCTCAATTTAAACCGACTTGAACAATTTAATTAGATTTATCTGGAGGGATCATTTGGACTTTATTATTTTAAATTATTTTCAATTCAATTTCTTTTGAAGCAATTTAAAGTTGGATTATATGGTCTTAAAAATCCAAGTCCAATGAGAAATGTCTAAGGCCCATTTTAAAGTCCAGTTATTTTTTTATGTAATTAACTAAATGTTAATTAATTTACTTGACAAAAAAAAACGGAAAAATGCGGCGCCGGCTGCCATGGCAGGTAGCCTCCCTCAATTTCCCTTCCCCCAACACCTACACAGTGCACAGTATCCCATACTCTCCTCTTTCTCTGTATCGTCTAGCCACCCGACCATCATCTCCATTGCACTTGAGTTTTCAATCAAAGAAAATCTGGGATTTTGATCTCGCTTAGCTTCATAAATCAAGCCACTCAGAATGTTTAAGAGGGAAAACAATTCATAAGCAAAAAATTTCACTCTCCCGCCTGCCCGAAACTACCAACTAAGCCTAAATCCACGCCACCAACACAACCACCCCACTCTATCACCACCAAAGCCCACTGTCACCACTTGTCCGCACGCACACACACGACCACCACCGACCCACACCTTCAACCACCATACATCAAATCATCAACCACCAACCAAACTGAAACCCTTCACTACCATTACCACGGGCTACCACACATTCATTCCCTGTTACTCGAGCAAATGCCATTTTCAACCTTCCATCGCCCCAACTTCTGCAAAAAAAAAAAAACGAAAAAGAAAACAGCCGATACCCCAAACCACCACTTAGTCACACAGCAACAGTAAAAATTCCACAAGCAAAAAAAATCCCAGACAGCCACACAGCAACAAAAATCATCAATAAAAACAATTTAACATAAGCCAAAACATCAACAACAAATTAAGTTTTATGATTAAGCCTTACATCTTAAAACTCTAATTATTTTTTTTTAAAAAATCCATTGGCTACCTCGAGCCACTATCACAGTCTAGTCAAATTTTAAGCTCAATTTAATTAATAATAAACAAAATAATAAACAAAATAATAATCAAATTTACAAATGAATAAATTCTTAATTAATTGGACATCATGTGTTCGAACTTGATTTGATTATTTACAAGCTCTAACTTTAAATTCTAATAAATGGATTTAATACTTACTATAACTCAAAACCACAGCCCATGACCAATCGATGGCTTTAATATTTGTACCATTAGTATAGTAGAGAGTAAGAATTTATAAGCTTTACTTATTTTTCATTTTGGTTCTTATACAATGTAGGATTCATTTGTATATGTACAAATGTACGGTAAAGGAAGAGAATGAAAATTTATAGATTTTACCATCTCTTGTTTTGGTTCTTTTAACTGATACGAGATTTATTTGTATATATATACAGATATACAGTAAAAAAATGATAATTTATAAACTTTACATTGGTTCATATGCCAATGTGGGATTGCTAAATATACCTTTCTATTCTTTTAAACTTGATTCAAAATTATTATTTATTTTTTAAGCGTATAAAAAGAGTTATTTAATAATAATATTTTTAAAAACTGAAAAATTATTTAATCTATGTCATATATAATTTTTAATAATATAAATTTTATATAATAATTTATAAATTAATACAAAATTTTAAATTTTAAAATAATTAACTTTTAATATTTTAAATAAATTATAATCAAAATTATAATAAATTTATTTATAAATATTACAAACGACTATAAATAAATACTAACTGATCACAAACGTTTTATCAAAAACTCTGGACGTTTATACTTCTAATCCTACTACCCAAAATCCAAAGGAAAAACGAAAAGAAACAGCACAATCAACAAAATTCAAAACAAACTTAAAAAATAAATAAAATCTAGGAGGTTTTGAGTTTAGGATTTTTTTGGGATTTCCATGGTTTGAGAGAAAAAAGAGACTGGTGGAGCTTCAAAAGAATAAAAAAGAGTTTTTTGAGCACTTTCATCCTCTGCTAATGGCGACAACAATGGCGGCGAATGGTACCGGCACTGTTCTTGCAAATTCGAGTCCATAGAAAGGGAGAGCAAGGTAAGAAAGGCAATATACTCAAATTTCATCCAACTTGGACGACGGTAAAAGGCTCTATCGAGAGAGAGAAGTTTGATTTTGTTTTTTAGATCTAGGGGTTTTGGTGTGATTTTTGGAAAAGCTAATTAGATATTTGGAAAAAAAAGTAAAAAATGAAGTTTTTATGATTTTTGTAGGATTTTTAACATCAGCAAGCAGTGGTTAGCGACAGAGGATGCAGCATGATTGAGGAAAAATTCATCTAAATCTAGATTTGGCACTGCCGATTTTTTAGGATTTTCTTATAGAGAGAGAATGAAAACATTAAGCTAAAACAAGTTTAGCCCTTTTTAAAGGGCCTAAAGCAATGCGTTTTGGATGAAGATCCAACCCAAGCTGGTCAACCCATGATTTGTGTGGACCTGTTGACCAGCCTTTGACTGGCCAGTTTTTTTTTATGCACTTTTGTTTAAGTTATAATTTTTTTTAGGTTTGTTTGTTTCACACAAAATAATTTTTAAAAAATGATTTTTACATTTTTAAATATTTATGTGATAGAAAAATTGATTGATCAATTAAAAATAATTTATTAATCAATAAAAAGTAAGATCATTTTTTTTTAAATTGTCTTAACCTTTTAAAAAAGAAAAGATAATTTTTGAAAAATAGTTGTCTATAAGCAAAATTACTTATTAATGTATTTAATCTCAATTTTACTTAAATAAAAAATTGTATATGATTTTTTAAAACTCAAACTTAATTTGACCCAACTCAAAATATTATTATATTAATAAATAATATTTTTATTTAATTTTACTTAAAAATAAAAATATTAATATTATAAATCTTTTAATATTTTAATTTTAAATATTTTTATAATTTTACTTGAGTAAGACTTTGAATATAAAATTTTAAGTTCGAACTTGATTTGATAAGACCTAAAATATTATTATATTAATAAAAATATTTTATTTAATTTTAATTAAAAAGATTAAAATATTAACATTAAAAGTTTTGATATTTCAATTTCAAATATTTTTATTTTGTATGTTATTAAACATAAATATTTTTAGCATGTCAATGATAAATAGTATTATATTATTATTTTAATAATAAATAATAACATATATAATAATATTATTTTCTTAATATGAATATTTTAAATAATTTCTTATTATTTTTTAATTTAAAATAAATAATTTTATATTTTTGTTTATTAAGATATTTATATTACTATTTTAAAAATAAATATAAATAAAAAAGATTTCTGTTATGATTTAATAATAGATACTTTTAATATAAAATATAAATATTTTGATAGTAAAAATATTTTAATAATAAACAATATTATTTTAATATTAATAAAAATAATATTTTAAGAATAGTAATTCTATTTTAAATATTTTAAAATATTAATATAAAGAATAATAAATAGTTTTATTTTAAGTATTTTTATATTAATATAATATTTTAATATTAAATATTATTATTAAAATATAATTATTTTTGAATATCAATAATTTTAATAAAAAATAATTTCAATATACTTTAATAATAAATAATTTTTAATATTTTAATAGTTATACTAGTATTATTTGAAAAAAGAAACAGATTTATCAAAAAATGACCAAATAATAAAAAATATTTTTTATTAACTCATTCAAATAACAAAAAATTTCTACTTTTTTAAAAAATGTAAACGTTTTCAATAAATATTTTCTAAAAGTCAATTTAACAAAACAAATGAAGCCTTAATTTTTTTTTTTTTTAGGAATTCTTCTGCATATAATTATTACTGCAAATCCATGGATAGTGATATATAATATAGTGATGAATAAAGTATTGTTCTCGTAAAGATTTTAATAAAAGGGAATCAAAGATTGAAATTGAATGCCTTTAATTATATTAAGAAAAATCAAAATTTAATATGCAATTAATTAAATTAGCTACTTTAACTAACCAACTAATAATTGAATTTAACTAACTTAACTTAAAACCGAATTTATGTAACTTAACAACCTTAAAATTAGACAAGAACAACAAATTAAACTCTAATAACTAATGCAAACAACGAATAAAAGATGCAACAAATTAAACTTAAGCTAAATCGAAACAAAAAAAAAAATGAATTGAACAAATTGAAAACTTATGAATTAGACTTAACCAACGTGTAAATTAACTAATTAAACCTAAAAACATGCAAATTAAACTCAATTAACTTGAAAGAATATAAACAAGTTAAATTAAACATATTGCAAAAAACAAAATTGAAATTAAACTAATTAAACCCTAAAACGTGCAATAACTAATAAACTTGAATCTAACATCTTAACAAAATTTAAACTTTAACACTTTAATTGAATTAAAAACAGACCTAAATAAACTAAATGGCATGCAAATAAATCAAGTTAAGATCAATTAAACTTTAAAGCTTCAATTAACTTAAAACTGAATTAAAATAGCATGTAAATAGAATTGAACTTAGTAACTTAAACTTAAATTGCATGAATCAAAAGCAAAACTTAAAGCAAAAAGTAAGAAATCAAGAATAGAAATTCAAGAAAGCTTGAATTAAATTAAAAACAAAACATAAATTGAAATTGCATTAAAACTTAAATTAAAACTGAATCAACTTGAAAACAACTTTAAAAAGGCTTAGAACCCTGGAAACTAAAGAAACTTAACAGAATAAGAGTAAAGATACAATAGGATGGGTTGTCACCCTAACCATACTTTCCTTAATTCCTAGAGCTTTGTATTTATAAAAAAAGAATACAAAGATAGGTTTGGTGGCATTTAACTTCAAGTCTTGGAGATGTTTGGTTCGGTTTTTACTTGGTTCTTTTTCAACTTGAACAAAACTCTTTTAAGCAGATCTCAAAGTTTTAAGTTTGAGTAGTTTGCACCCTTTTTTTTTGGCAAAAAAGTTTGTGTGGTTTTAAGACTTTTGAGTAGCTTAAAAGTCTTGAAGTTTTTAGTTGCTTAACTCTTGTTTGTATCATTTCTTGATGAGTTCTTGAAGAGTTGAATCTCTAAAATTAGGAAAATGATGTGTGGCTAAAGTTCTTGAAAATCAGAAGTTAGAAACCTTCTAGGAACTTTTCTAGTTGGATACATTTTGCTCTCTTTCTTGAAGACTTCTTGGAAGAGTGTTCCAACTTAAATTTTTCTTAGAAAAAATTGGATGTGTTGCCCCTTTTGTTAAAAAGATACTTAATGAATCTTTTAATTATTTCATGCAATGCCTACCCTAATTATGAATACCAAATCAAGGTAGGAATTCCTTCTTTGACTAGGAAAATCAATGGTTGTTTAGACTTGTTTAATGTAGATAAATTTTGAATTTCTTGCCTAGTCATCATGCCATATAAGCCTTCAAGTCAATTTTCTTGGTCAATAAGAAGATACTTGTTACCATGTCATTCATAATGATCCCATGCATATGTGCCTACATAAAATACCATAGACATGCACTTGAACCTTGAAATTTCAAATATGCCCCTAACTATCGCCAAACTTCCCTTTCTTGATTCTTGCATGAATTTCACTCATTTTTGTTAAGATTAAACAATTCTTAAACCTTAAGGTGGAACATCATTCATCTTGAACAAATTCAACACTTCCACTACAAAATTTCAAAGATTTTTTTAAATATATACCAAGGACCATCCAAGATTAATCAAAATGTATCAAGAACCTATAAAGATTCATTAAGAATTTTCAAGATTCAATCTTTCCTTTAAGATTTCCTACACAAAGGCAAATTTAGCATATTAGGAGAGAAAAGAAACTTATTTCACTAAGAACTAAGCAAAACTAACTCATTTAAACACTATAAATAATTATATTTCAGAGAGTTATCAACATATTTAAAATTTAAGTTCCAAAAAAATATGTTTATTTTTAAATTGGTAAATAAATTGGTGAATATAATTTACTTTATTTTATAAAATAAATTGAAAAAATTTTAAAAATAATAAAAATATAATAAGTGAGAATTATTTCCAATGATAGGATACTAAAAAAGTTCGAATAGTGATTCCTTAGCAATCCTTAGGCAAAAATATTTTATTAAAATGCCACCAAAGTGTTAAGTATTTAGACTATTAAATATGAAAGATTTCCATCTACTTATTATTCTATTTAATATAAAAGGAAGATTTTTCTAAAATGATTAGTTTGCAAAATAACAACAATAATAACAAGCTACACCTTATATTCCATAACTCTAGGGTAGGCTGTGTAAAAGGCCAAAAAAAAGGAATCATGATCTTCTTGCGCCATTCATTTCTGTAAAGAAAAAATCTTTTCATCTATTATCTTAACTCTTATATCATCAATAATTTGCATATATAAGTGCACAAAAACCATGTTTTGTTATTTGCACCTCATTTATATATACTATGAAAGCGAGCACGAGCCTATGAGAATGAAATTCTAAAACAATTCGACTAGTAATTCTCAAGAGATTCTTTAGTTGAAAAAATCTCTTTTAATGTTGCTAGAGTATTGAAATATTTTGAGAATTTTTAAGTACACAAGATTTTTGTTCACTTTTCAAATAAAAAAAATAAACATTTTAAAAAAGTAAAAAATGGTAAAAAAATAGCATAAAATTGGTAAAAAATAGTTTAGAAAGATGAACTAAGGGAATTATTGTTAAATATCGAAATTAAGATCACTTTTATCAAAATTGGTACCATTTTTAAAATAGATGTTGTGGGGATGTTAATTTTTCTCCATGCATAGCCATGCTTTTAAACTCAAACTATTTTACCAGGCTAATTTTTTTTTTATATTACTTAATTAGTTTTAAAATTTTATTACAAAGATAAATTTTTTTAGGTGTTTAATCACACTAATCCAAAAATGATTGGTGGCAACTTCTCTTATTTTAAAAATTATCTAGAGATCAAGTCCTCAGATAAAATTATTATAACAGTGTCAAACTCAAAATACTTGAATTCAATATGATTGAAATGAAATGATTTGAACCTAAAATGACTTAAATTCAAAATGATTCAAACTTAAAATAATTTGAACTTTTTTTGACCCAAAATTCCTCAACTTGAAATGACCCAACCAAATCCAACTTAATTTGTCCATTTGCCAACTTCAATAATGGATTAAAGTACTAGTTAACTTTGATATAAATCAAAGAGAGTGTGCAAGTCTTCAGTAGAATATTTCATGTATTAATATTTTCAAATTTTAATCTTGACATTTAAGAAATAAGATTTATGATATTTATAACAATATATAAAAGCAATCTCCATTATCTGTAGGAGAGACATATTGGCAATGTAAAAAATAATAATTTGAGGGATATTTTTTAGATAGAAGAAAAGTTCAAGAGAAATGAGGAAGAGATTTTTTTCTTAAATTCTCTTTTTGCATCCTCTACCCTTCTATTTCTTTTTTCTTTGCAATAGCTTTTCTGACATTAAATTCTTTACAAATAGGTAATATTCCTTTCACCTTTTTTATTTTCTTTGCATGTTTTATATACTTTTATTGTTTTGCTTTGTATGTAATTCTTATAGGAAAAAGAATAGGTTTTCCCAAATTGTGAACTTCGGATAAAATTTTTTTAGGGTTTAATCAGAATAACAATTATTGAAATAAGGCAAATTTAAATGTAAAATGTGTAACTATTGGTTGAAGTTTTTTGCAATTTCAAATACTCTGTTGAATTGTCGGTTTCTTTGCTTTTAGGTAAAATTTAAGTTAATCAATGAACTATTTTTTTATTTTATTTCTCTTTGTTTTCTCTCTTCATTTGGTTAAGGTTTTTGATATTTTCACTTTGTTTGGTTCCCTTAGAAAGAGATTTTATAATTGGTGCTCTATTTTTGTTGATTTCATAGGTTTCAAGACTCAAATAAAGGTAAATTTTCTATTGCTCCAATTGAAATTCTCTTTTAATTTTTGACTCCTTTCTTAGTGCATTTTGTTTTCTGTTAGGCTAATGAAATCAGACAAAATTTTGACTACTATAATTGTATTTAGAAATTTATTGAAGGTTTGTTTGTTGTTAGAACTTTCCTGTGGGGATTTTAGTACCAGTTCAACAACTTTAGAATTCATTAAATATGATAGAATTTTAGGTATTTAAAAATAAAGTTTTTGACCCAAGCAATTGTTGAATTCCTATTGTTCAATTATGAAATAAGGTTATTACTATTATGTCATCTATTTTGTACTTTACATTAATGGAACTACATGTTTTGACTTTCGATTTAGGAAAAGGATGTTGAATTACTGTAGCTGCCTCTACAGAAGAGTGCACACATAGTTGCATCTGGACACTCTCTTTAAAATGAATAAGGTGGAGTTTATTTTTAATTACCCTTCCTATTAGAAACTAAAATTGTTAGTGTATGAGTGCAAATAGCATGTGGATAATAATGCTCAGGCTTATATAACAATAGATGTTAAATAGTTTCATCATTCTCTATTTGACCTTCTTTCAATTTTCCTTTATAAGTTTAATGCTTAACATTTCAAGTATGTGCTTAGTTTAATCCTCTTTATGCTTTTTTACACATATTCACTAATGATTCTTCAAATTTTGAAATACATGCCAACCTTTAAAGCCACAAATCCTGATGTTGTTTTTAAAGATTTCCAATGGCATCCACCTGAAGATTGGGAGAATGATTTGGAATGATGCTTCTATTTTGCTTGCTTATGAGCAAAAACCACTATTTGTTCCATTACTTTTCTTCATGCCAAAGCTCAGGGTATATTATTTCTTATCTTTTTTTTTTTTTAATTTCATAGTATTAGTCGATTAATTTGTAATTAGGAATGGTAGAAAAATTTCTAAAAATGTTTCTTGGACCAATCAATGTATGTGCATCTCGTAAAGACATCAATTGAAAGTTAATGAGGAATATAATAACTATAAAGTAAGCATCACTTTTTTATAACTTTTTTCTTTTCTATTCTTTGATTGTTTTTATTAGCATTCGGCATACTCTTCATATATATGTATATATCATAAAGTTATTGAGAAAAAGAAAGCAATATCACACCCCACATTGTTATTCCATGAGACTAAACTAAACCAACTGGCAAGTATGTATATGTGTGTGTGTGTATATATATATATATATATATATATCAAAAATAGTTAAGCATATTATAACTGAAAGATAAATATGGCATAAGTGCCAACGAAAGAAAAATATTTATGCTCATCAGAACAATAATATGAGAAATTTTAAAATATTTTTTAAGTAACCATGCATCTATTTTCACTTATGTTGTTTGTGCCCACATGAAAAGGCATGTGTTTATATATGCATATCAAAACTCTAAAAACATATCATTACCACCACTTATGGTCTTCGATAGCAATTAAAAATAAGTCAAAGCCACAGTGATAAAAGTAGTGACAACCAAAAGAACGATAAAGGCAATAAAAAAGATGCTATATATAGTGTAGATCTTATGTCCCCACACACTAGCAAATATGTAGTAAAGTTCAATATAGATAGCATTGAATGGAAAAAACCTTGCCATTGCCATCTGGGGAAGAGTTTTTTGGTATCAAGGCAATGGTGGGATCTCTCTAAGATACTTTGTGGTATGATAAAGGGTTTGAAATTATGCCTTGCTATTCTTTCCAACAATACCTCATAATATTAATAAACGAGATGTGACTAAAGACCATATGAGAAAAATCACCATAATGGTTCTAAATGGCAATGCTGCAATGGCTTTATAAGTAATTGTGATAGTGTTAAGAAAGCAAAATGTGACAAAAAGAGGTCCACAATACAAACTTCCAATCAGTAATAAGTTTATCACCTATCATGACAAAAGGTAGAAAGTCATTACAATTGATCGACAAGATATTCACATTTTAGTAATACATTTTCCCTTTAGGTAACATTGTAAAATGAGGCTAGCATGTTTTAATTCCAAGTTCTTACATTCTATCATTTAAATTCAATAAGTAAGATAGGATAGGATTAAAAGAAGGAATTGCTTAATTGCCATTGCATGATGCTTAGATTAAAACAATAGTAACCATAAAATCCACTTTAAAAAGAAGCATTATAAAAGAAATACAATAATTCACAATTTGAAAACATTTATCTTCAATAATAGTTAAGGAACTAAAATTCATTCACATTAACAAAAACAGTGTTATTTTTCTTTGACATCTATGAATATGAGTTGCAATCTTACTTTTGGTCTCTTTTCATAATATTGCACCTTCTATTCATGCCTTTTGATATTTTTTGGATAGGTTAATAAATTTAGTATCTAGTTTTAAAATGTTTAATTACTTGATTCTTCCAAACTATTTAGCATTAGATTTGGCTTAGGAATAAAATATTATCTATTATTTTTGTATTATTCAAGTAAATTTTAATATTAATTTTTATTAAGTTTTAGCAATTATGTACATTGTTATTAATGTGAGATGCTACATGTTTTGTCTAGCTTCACCTCACTTTTTTCATGACAATAATTTTTTTGTTTTTTGGGATAATTAAGCATGATAGTTACTATTTTATGATTAGTTAAACATATGCAATGTTGCTTTCTTACTTTAAATTTGCTTCATTGTTATTAAGTAAGTCGTATATACTTTTTCTTTGGCAATTACTTTTCAAATTATTTAATGAAATTACATACATGTTTATTAGATACTTTTATATCTTTGAAATCCTTCAAAACAAAGGGAATAACATAAAAAATAGATGTCACAATAAGAAATTTTTTTTTGAAAATTTAACTAAGATCACAACTTAGATTTTTCTCGGTATGTATGCTTTATCTTTTAAGATTTTCTTTCCTGATTGTTTCAAGTTTAGATTTTTGTTGTCTTTAATGTTTTTTGCTATTTAGACCACCAATATACGGGCATATTAATTTTCATAATTCAATTCTTCGTGGTTATACATGATTTATAAGTATTTTTTAGTTTATATTCGATTTTATATATTTAACATTTTTTTGTATTTAAAATATTTTATTCTGTTTTTATTTTTGTATTATAGATAAATTCTTTTCAAGCATGATAAAGATTTTCTCATTTGTTCAAGGTAATTGCCATTTTTTTGCTTTTGCTAATACTTGATTTTTTTTTTTTTTTGCATACCTATGTTTGATTGCCCCAATTAGGGAATAAAACTATGAAATTTGAGATTTAAAATAATATAATTTGCCTTAAGTATAAATCAATAATTTTGCATAACAACATTTGATTCCCGGAATTAGAGGAGAACATTGTAAAATTTGATACTTAATATAATTTGCTCAGGCTATGTTTGGTGCATAATGAAATGGATAAAATTGTAAAGAAGATTAATCATTCTCTTGATATATGATGATTTAATCATCTTAAAAGAAAGAAGATTATTTTTAATTTATAGAATTAAACTTACATGTTCTATTATACCCTTAAAAATTACATTAACAATTTAAATTATATAAATTATGAGGAAAGATAATTTTGATCAATAAATAATTTATCTTATCATAATCTTTATATGCATCAAATATAAGATAAGATGACATTATTTAATCTAATCTTATTCGTAATATCATTTTATATTATCCTATCATAATTTTATACATTAAATATATCCTTAAAGTATAAATTGGTTCACAAGTTAAAAAGTACAGATTTTATAATAATATACTATTATTTTCAGATTATACAATATATATCAATCATTTGATAAAAAAATAAAAAATCTCCTGCAAACGAAGCATGAATTATAATTCTAGTAAGAAATTAATACTATCTATATATTTTGTATTATTTCAAGATCGCATAGTAAAAAAAAAAAAAAAAGGGAGTGCTAAATTCAGTTTGTTACGAGTCTAATTCGTAGTTAGACCTCCAATGTAAGGAAATGTGTGATTATTTCTATTATTATGGTTGAGCTTTTTTTTCGGTTTCACCCTAATCCCACTTTGTTGGAACAAAGAAGAAGAAAACAAACAAAAACAGAGACATTATTAAACCATGTAACAAATTGACTCCCTTTTTACTTCCTGTAGTTAGCATATCAACTTTTTAAGCCCATCCCATCGCCTATCAACTTCAAAATGATATTTCTTCCTATCCCACTCAATAAATGGACTCCCACAAAATCCCAAATACCCTTTATTTATTTATTTATTTACATGAAAAAAAAAATCTCATCCATCCCACTCCAATAAAAAAGATCACGTGAGATGTATCCACTTCGACCCAGTATCTTAGACCAACAAATCATGACAACGTCCCACTAAAATACAACTAACAATTTGCACCTCTAAACATTAATTCAATTTCATTGTTTTTGCTCATGGGACACATGATCCAATGGCGCCCCAACTATGAATATAAAATTACAAAAAAAAATTATATGATATTTAATAACCAATATCTTGAAGGTATTTTGTAAAGTTAATTAATATATTATTTATAGTAATAATTTTATATAAATACAAAAATTGATAAATTTATTAATAATTTTTAATGTATCGAATAAAAAATATTATTTTATATAATAATTTTAAAATTTGCTCTAAAGATATTTGTTAGCAAAATCTTTTATCACACCAATTATAAATTTGAAAAAATGAAAATATGCTACATAAGGAAAAAATTATTATTTATACGAATCCATATATTTTATTAATTTGACTTGACATTTATTATTGTAATGTCTAAGTTAAATGATCAATGACCAGAGCTCTGGTCAACGCATCAAGGCCTTTGGGTCATCAAGTGAGACACACCAAAATAGTTGCATCACCTACCTTAAGGAGACGATCCGCCACCTATTAAAAGAAGGGCCCATCTGAGGCCTCACTAATGGTTTGTCAAGGTAATCACTTCAAAACTAACCAATGTGCCATCGACTTGCCCTGAATCATTAAATATCGCTTTATGATCATTAAATGCACCCTACACCTATCTAAAATCATTAAATACAATTTTCATCCATTCATGTAGACCCTCTTCGAGCTCTACACAAATAGCCTCTCAGCTGTTAATCGTCTTAGTCAAATCATCATTCTTTGCAACAGACAAGAGGTAAAGAAGACCAGTTATGCAAGGTAACTAAAGAAAAACTAAGCCTATCACTCATTCTCTCTCTTTCTCTCTCTAAGCTTCCTTTCTCTTAAAGCGTTCCTCATACACTTCACCATTTTCTGCCTTTTTTACCTTATTTCCTAAACACACATTAGGCAATATACTAACTTGAGCGTTAAAATGCACACTGGAGTAACAACTCTGGCTTCTCCTGACCATGCTTTTTGGCTGCAGGTTATAGCTTTCCTACTCTCAATCTCATTTTTTTCTTTTTAACTAAAACATTAGAAAACACCATCAACAATTGATGTTGTCTATGAGAACGACAACTATATTGCGCCAACTACATTCTTCTAAGATGTTAGCTCATACCATTAACACTATTGCCTAAGCTGCAACTACTATTGAGGTAACATCTTTCTTATCGACCTGTCCTCAAATTTACCATCTTAGAACTTTTTATGTCCCAATAATAAACTTTTATTAAATGCTTGGGCATCACAATCTTTAGGCTATTATCAAAGTTTAATGGGAGCTTTATCCTTGAAAATGACACTAACACCATCGTTGGTCTACACTATAACACCTGAACCTTTGAATTTTGTTCCCTAACTACCTGTAACATAAATCCACTCCTTACAACTGATTAACGTTGGCATGTGACCAAACATTCTCCTTGTAACTTCCATTATGCATTTTTTACTTTCATGTTTATAGATCCTAACACACCCACCAATCACGCAAATACCACTAGACTTTTATCAAACTCTCATGGCCTAGATACATCTTCTAAACACCCAAGACAACATATTTGGTCCACATTGTAGCACTTGAACCTTTGAACCTTGTTCCCCAACTACCTGTAACATAGATCCACTCCTCACAACTGATTAACATTGGCATGTGAGCAAACAATCTCTTTGTAACTTCCACTATGCATGTTTCACTTCCATATTTATAGATCCTAACATACCCATCAATCATGTAAATACCACCGGACTTTTATCAAACTCTCATGGCCTAGATACAACTCTTAAACACCCAAGTGACCATCCAGGAAAAATTACTCTAACAATACCAATAAGCAACTCAACAACTTTCTAAAAAATGACCCCACCCTAGAGAAAGTTCAACATTTTCTTTTAGAGAACCACCACCACTTCAAAACAAAACCCTACTTGAAGAAACCTACCCTCTAGTAGTGCATGACAGAGCTTGCCATCATGATTAAGCACATACAAACCCGGACCTAAAAGATGAACTGGCGCTTAAGTCACAATCTTACGTAAATAGCTAGCTAAGCTCAGAAAAGACAAAAACAAAGACCTTTAGTGGCTAGAAGATGACCACAACCATCTTATCTTCACCATTAGATAAGCTGACATCCCATCTTCTCTTAAACTACTAAAAGGTACTTATAACAAAACCACTAACCTAGAGGACCACTTGGACCATTTTAGGACCTTTATGAATTTGCATAATGCATTTGATGCAGTAAAGTGCAGGGCTTTTCCAACCACCTTGCATAAGAAAGTTAGTACATGGTTTTATTTATGGCTTTTTCCATTATAAACAATTTTGATGCCTTGAATAGGCAATTCTTGGCACATTTCCTGAGTATTAGGGTTGCTATGCACTCTTCTTCAATGCACTCTTCTATGATTTATTAGCCATAAAGCAAAAACTTAAAAAAAATTTATGATAATATTTAAAAAAAGTTTAACACCACCATTTTGGAAACCAAGGATTTGAATGTAGATTGGGCCATTAAGGCATTCACCTCAGGGGCGAGGCATGATCATTTAAGATATTTGTTAACGAAGACAAGCCAGAGTAGTTGTATCAACTATATAAAAGGGTTTAGAAGTTTGTTAAGGCTAAAGAGATTAGGGCAGCAGATAGGGTCAAATGATGTGAACAAGTTCAAAAATGTCCACAAACGTCACTTGTAGGTGAAAGATTTGAATGCTAAATGGGCCATTAAGGCTTTCACCACAGGGCTGAGGTATGATCATTTGATATATTCGTTAACGAAGAACAAGCCAGAGCAATTGTATCAACTATATGAAAATGGTCTAGAAGTTTGATTAAGCTTAAGAGATTAAGGCAGTAGATAGGGTCGAACGATGTGAATAGCATAAAAAATGCTCAAAAGAAGAGAACAAATGAATTAAAACACTAACCTAATGGTTTCATAATAATCGTTAGGCCATAGCCAGTAAAAAAAAAGATTGGCATAACAACAGTAGCAAAAGAAGCCCTAAAAGGCAGTCTAACCAACACTTGAACCAAAATAAACCTCTAGATACCATCACATAATGCCCAGTTCAATGACCAACCTAAAGAAACAATCAAACAAAACCTTTACCCAAACGACTAGATAACCAACCCGGACTAAAAAAACACTACACCTACCATGAAACTAAGAGGCATTCTATTAATGAGTGTATAACATTTTAAAAAAAGATCAAAAGATTAGAGAACATGATAAATGCTCAACTTAAATCTTAATCAAGTAACCCTTATTCTTGACAAAGCTATGAACTAGTCAATTGCCAACAAGGTGAAGGCTCTCCCCACTAAATGAATGTGGCTCATTAAGAAAAAACAATAGGTAAGTGCCAATCCAGGGCATCATCCACATTATTATGGAAACTATTAAAGATTGGACCAACAACAAATCCAAGCACAAGTTGTACTTACATAGTGTGATGGCCATTGGCATTATACCTGAAAAATAAAAAATTAAAAAATGGCAGATGTAATTTTTAAAAAAAGATATTGACATTTTAGTGGATAATGAAAATGACCCCATAGTAGTCACAACGATGATAGCCAACTACCAAGTGCAGTGTATATTACTTAATAGTGGTAGTACGATGAATTTAATACATTATCAGACATTCAAGCAAATGAGGCTTACTGAAGAACACTTATGGCCGTCTAAGCCATCTTTGGGTTTACTAAACAACCCATTGCGGTGAAAAGGTCACACCCTACTAGTTACGATAAGGGATGAAAAGTATATGTTAACCATGTTAGTAGACTTACTCGTGGTTGACCAGCCTTCTACTTACAACATCATCTTTGGCAAGTTATTGATGAAAAAGGCTAAGATGGTGATCACCATCTACTGTCTAAAAAGTTAAATTTTCTACACCCATTAGAATAGGATAAATGAAAATGAACCAAGTGACAGCTCGCCAATGCCACATTTTAAGCTTCCATCTTTCTCGAAAAGAAAATCAAACCAACAACCCACTTTCATCCTTACCCATAAAAGACCCCAACACATATTCTTCTCTATTAGTCCATGTAATAAACCTAACCTTGGCTCAAACATTAAACATTGATAGCTTGGACACACAAGATGAAACTAGGGAACATAAAGCTTACCCTGTTGAGCAAATAGTACCTATTCAACTATATCCCCAAACTCAGACCTCACAATTCAAACAAGTTCTTTGCTAGATGCAAGGCATAAGGTATGCTATGTATATTTTTACAGAAGAACGTTGATGCCTTTGCATGGTCTGTAGTAAACATTATTGAAATTGATGAATGTATTATCACCCATTACCTGAATGTTGACCCAATGACAAAACTAGTCAAATAAAAGAAAAAAAGTTTACCTTTGAGTAAATTCAAGCAGTAAGGGAAGAGGTGGACAAACTGATTGTTGTCGAATATATCAGGGAAGTTAAATATCCTAACTAGGTTGCTAATGTGGTCATGGTGAAAGAGGCAAATGGTAAATGGAGAATATATGTAGATTTCATCGATCTTAAAAAGGTATGCCCCAAAAATTTTTTTTCTTTACCTTCAGTAGATGGATTAGTGGGCTATAGGCCACAAATATTTAAATGTCATGGATGCCTTTTCGAGGTATAATCAAATCAAGTTAATAAATGTAGACCAAGAGAAAATATCTTTTGTCACCGAGGATGGTTTATTATTTTACACAATTATGTCTTTCAGGTTAAAGAATACGAGGGCTACTTACCAGATATTGGTGAATAAAATCTTCAAAGAGCAAATTGGATGGTCTTTGAAGGTATATATAGATGATATGTTGGTTAAGAGCCTTTTCTTGAAATAAAATGTTCGGGATTTAGCAGAAGCCTTTGCCATTCTAAGAAAATACAACAAGAAGATAAACCCTACTAAATGTACATTTGGTGTGGAAGTAAAAATTTTTTTGGACTTCATGGTTTCTAACAAAGGGATAAAGGCAAACCTTGAGAAAGTGATAACCATATTAGCCATAAGCCCTTTAAAAACCACCAAAAAGATGTAGAGGTTAACTGGGTGAGTGACAGCCATTAATAGATTTGCATCTAATTTAATGGGCAAGTGCTTGTCATTCTTTAAAGTCTTTCACAATGTAACAAAATTCAAATAGGATGAACATTGCCAGAAAGTTTTCAAAAACTTAAGCAATATCTCTACTTGCCATCTTAGCTAACCGGCCTTGTTCTTGGTAGGCCATTATATGTGTACCTAACAGCTTCTGACAAGATTGTAGCAGCAGTATTGGTGTAAGAGGTAAAAAAAAAAACAAATGCTAGTGTATTATGCCAATAGAGCTTTACAAAATAAAACGATTAATTACACAAGGTTGGAGAAGATAGACTTCACACTGATCACGATAGCTCATCGATTAAGACTATCGTTTTAGGCACATGTCATAATTATGTTAACAGACCAACCACTAAGGGAAGTCTTATATAAAATAAACATTTTAAGAAAAATGATGAAATGGAATGTTGAACTTAGTAAATTCCATGTTGAATACAAGCCAAGAAAAGTCATCAAGACTTAGGTTTAACAAATTTCCTATATGAATGCTCATTCACACCTGAACTAGAAGCTAAAATCCAACCCTCTTCAAAACTTCCCCAATCACAAATCTAATCCTGTTTCACAGATCCAAAACCCTAAAACTAAACAAATCCTATTAGAGCCATAAAAACCATAAAAGATAGATGGACCAATTAAATTCCCCCAACTATCAACCCAGATCATTCAACATCCTCTAGTGGTAAGCCATTTGCTAGACAATTCATGGGTACTGTATGTAGATGGTTCTTCAGGGAAAAGTAATTTGGGCATAGTAATTTTATTATTAAGCCTAAGAGGGTAGGAACAGTAGTATAAATTATCTTTTGGCTTTTTTGTTTCCAATAATGTAGCAAAATATTAGGTTTTGGTCGTAGGGCTATAAGTAATAGCAAGCCTGAATGTCGAGCATTTAATTATCTATATAGATTTCTAGTTAGTCAACTGTTAGCTAAATGGTGAATATAAAGTCAGAGACCCCACACTTGCCAAATATCATGCAATCGTTCGCCAACTAAGCTAACCCTTCACAACCATAACCTTGTAGCAAGTTTCACGTACCAATAATACTAGAGTTGACTCCCTCTCTAAGTTGGCAGCATTTATTGAAATCAAATAATGTGATAAGATCTTGTTAGAGCATGTACCTATACCCAAGTACTTGCAACCTCCACATATACTGTGTATAGAAAAAGAAGACACTTTGATTACTCTTATAAAGGCACACCTCTAAAAAAAGTATCCCTTTGATCCAATATAATGTAAAAGGATATAGAAAATAGTAACATGACTTGTGCTAGTGAGAAAGAGTTTTTATAAAAAAGCTTTCTTAGCCCCTCTCTTATGTTTTAAGGGAAATTCATGAAAAGGTATGTAGTCATCATGTAGATGATCGAACACTAGCATAAAAGGCATTAAGACAAGGATATTACTGGTATACAATGAAAAAATATGCAATGCACCTGGTGAAAACATGTAATAAGTGCCAAAATTTTGCCAAAGTCCTTAAACAACCAGTGAAAGCCCTCAACCAAATCTTTAGCCCATGGCCATTTGCCTAGAGGGGTATTGATATCTTGGGACCTTTCTTTATAGCACTCTGCCAAAAGAAATTCATGATAGTAGCTTATGATTATTTTAAAAAGTGTGTAGAGGTAGAATCGATGGCGACCATCACGATTAAAATGATAAAAGACTTTGTGTGGAAGTATATCATATGCAAGTTTGATCTCTTTCATACCATTGTGATAGAGAACATAATGCAATTTTAGGCGAAGAAATTAAATTGGTTCTACCAAAATTTCAAAGTGGTCCTAATAAATAGCTTAATAGCTCATCTCCAAACAAATGGACAGGTGAAATCCATGAATCAAAAAAATCTTAATAGCCCTAAAAAAAAAGTTGGATGAAGTAAAAGATGTATGGGTAAATGAGACTTCTAGTATATTTTGGGTGATTAGAACCACAAACCATTTAGCCATGAGAGAAATCCTATTCACATTTACATACAATAGAGAAGCGATCATTCTCATTGAAATGGGTGTGAATACACTCAGGACAACCCATTTTGACCTCAGCTAGAATGAAAAAGCATTAAGGGTAAATTTGGACTTGTTACAAGAGAACAAGGACTTGGTAGAAGTCAAAATGGCCACTATAGTGCAATAGGTCACCAAATATTATAATTCTAGAGTCAAGCACAGACATTTTCGAGTTTGTGACTTGGTGTTTAGAAATCGTAAAGCTAGTAAACTGGCAGGCGAAAGGAAGAAATAATCACCTAATTATGAATGACCATACAAAGTCTCATATGTTATCGGGTTTAGAGCATATAGATTGGAAGATATAGGTGGTAACCTTATACCAAAGATTAGAAATGTCATTTACTTGATGAAGTAGTGCATATAACTAGCCCTTTTACATTTGTATAGTATTTTTCAATTTTTGTATTCATTTGTTTAATATTTACATGTTTCCCAACTATGCATTTGGCTTTAATTACCCTTTTTTGTAAGCAATTTTATACTAAGGATTTCTTAATAAAGATGGACAATATTCTATTACCTTTTTCTAAATTTTGTCTTACAATGTGTCTCGTGCACTATTATTTATATTAAGACATATTGGTTAACATAGTCCCTACTTATTGTCGACACACCCAACATTCCTTGCATGCCATTATTTGTGTTAAGGTATATGGGTTAACAGATTCTCTATCTCTTATCGACACACCTAATGTCTCCAATGTGCCACTATTTACGTTAATTGCATTAAGGTATATAGGTTAACATAGTCACCATTTCCTATTGACATGGCCTACGTGCCATTATTTGCATTAAGGCATATAGGTTAACATAGTCCTTACTTTCTGCCAATACGTCTAATGTATCATTGGCACTTTTATCTTTTATTGCATTAAGGTACTACGCTAACATGCCCAATGCATTCTTAGCACATCTATCTTTAATTGTGTTAAGGCCCTGCTCCAACATCTCTAATGTTCCCCTAGCATATTTATCTTTCATTATGTTAAGGTTTTGTACTAACATGCCCAATGTGCCCTCAACACCTCTCTTATTGAGTTAAGGCCTTGTGCCAACATGCCTAATGTGCCTATAGTACTTTTATCTCTTGCGTTAAGACTTCGCGTCAACATATTCAAAATCTCCCTAGCACTTCACACCTATTACATTAGGCTATGTGTTGGCACATAATAATCCAATGTCTTTATAAGAAGGTACATTTAAATGTCATTTTCAATAAACTATCATATTTCTATTAGTACAATTTGATGATGCAACATCTTTAAGTCGATACTCATCTTTATGAATTTCTTCTCACTATAACTTGTAAAGTTGGCTAAAAGGCTACAACATTCAACTTGGAATTCTATCTTTTGAATAAAGAAAAGTTCAATTCACAATATGAATCTATATCACATTATCATATTCTATGATATCCATTAAGTTTGAAATTTTATCTTCTAGATGAAGAAAAGTTTATTTCACAATGTAAACCCATATTATTTTTTTATATCTTGCAGTTTAACTTTATTCAATACATGAAAACAACATCATTACTTAAAGATAAATTCTGGCTCAATTTACACAAACCAGGGAAGTATAATCTTACTTTCAAAGTCTTTTATGTTGGGTTTATTCTCTATTAAAAATGGGTATCTACAAGATTAGCACATCTTAATGTTGAGCATAATGTTGCTTATACATTCTAATCTAAGTAATATGAGTTCTTGAAGCACAACATCATTACTTGATATTTACTTTATTGATTTAATCTTAGTTAGAGATTAATTTCTACAAGATCAATATATTTAAATAAGGCTTGAGTTCAACCTGGCTATTTTGTTAACCCGTCTTTAGGTATCTAAAAGACATGGCCAACTTATTAGCCTCTATTTGGATCATTCTTACAAGTAAAACAAAATGAGTAATCCCCTTATTTTTATCTTGGCTATCTTTTGCCAATCCCATGGCTAAATCTCTTTAATAGTTTGGTCTTTTTCTTGACCATTTCCTGCAAGTAAGCAAATGGATAATTTTTTCATCTTTATTTCAATCAATTTCAATGAGTGAATATACAGTCAAGTCTAGTAAATTATCAGATTGTTATCTTAATTGCCTTCACGAGTAAGCTGGTGGCTAGTTCTCTTATCTTTAACTAAACTGTACTATGTCAACAATTGTTCCCAAATCACAAAGCTAACTAAAGTCATAACTATAAAAAATAGAATAGCCAAATATGGCAAATAGAGCACGAAATTTATTTCATTGACATCTAAAAACCATATACATAGTCAGTGAAAATACAAGACTACAACTCAAGCACAAAAACTTTTAAAAAATAGCTATGATATTTGTCTAGCGAACTTTTTCTCCAAGAATTCTCATAAGATATCAAGAACACACAATTGTTGGAGAGCCGAAACTTTCTATCTGATACCATAATCATTAGAGCTGTAATGGTTTGAAAATGTTCACTTTATAACCTCCTTCAGACCTGGGGGGCAATTGTTATACCTAAGTCAATCGGTTAATAGCTAGAGCTCTAGTTAATGCATCAAGGCATGCCCAAACAACTACATCACTTACCCCAAGAAAATGATCCACCACCTACTAAAGGAAAAGCTCACCTGTGGCCTCACTAATGTCTGTCTAGGTAGTCACTTCAAAACTAACCAATAGGCCACCAACTTGCCCTAGATCATTACATACCGCCCTAAGATCATTAAATGCAGCCCACACATGTTTGAGATCATTAAATGCAATTCTCATGTATTTGCATGGCCTCTTTAAGCTCCGCATAGACATCATCTCAATTGTTAATCATCTTGGTTAGATTATCACTCTTTTGCCATAGACAAGAGGTAAAAAAAGACTAGGTATGCGGGGTAACTAAAAAAGAACTAAGCCTATCACTCACTCTCTCTCGAAGCTTTTTCTCTCTTGAAGCTTCCTTTACACACTTCATCATTTTTCATCTTCCTTACCTTATTTCTTGAACACACCCAAGGTAATATACTAACTTGAATGTTGAAGCACATCCACGAGTGACAATTCTAAAACCCTCTGACCATGCTTTTTGACTACAAGTTACAACTATTTTTTCTTCAATCTCATTCCCATCTCTTCAGCTAAGACATCAAAAAATATCATCAACAATTATCAAAGAATGCATTCATAGATGTTCATATGATAATTTAAATTTTGTGACACGTCTTAATTTATTGAGCTAATAATTAAGTAGGAAGTAAGACAAACTTATATAATAATTTTTCAAATGTAAAAAATGAAAAAAAAAACCAAAAAAGGAATGAGAACCCCAAAAGAAAAAGGTAACGGGCCTTTCTAGAGCTCGGGGAATCTAAACCATCCCCTCCCAACTTTTGACATGCATGTAGCAGCCAATTCCCAAGCTTTTCAAAACCCAAATCCAATACAAAACAAGCAGCTATTATTTTATATTTATGTTCGTAATTAAGAAATTTAGATCATGGCTTATGGTTTCAGTGCACTCCCCTCTTTTCAAGACCTTTCTTTTCATCTTAGACTACATTTTTTTTTTTTGTTTTTTTACTATAAAGTGGATGCATTCTCAAGGGCTAATCTTCCTGGAGAGATTGGAGTGGTCAAATCTATCTCCCTCGCTCTTAACAAATTTCTCTTTCTATATTGTGATTCCAAACCCTTTCGTTGCTTTCCGCAATGGAACATCAAATCGTTTTTATATAAAATTTTAAATTGAAAGACAAGTGCTCAAATTACAGTCAGCAAAGCAACCGCATTTCAGCAATTGCGGCACTTTGTCTCTGTCTGTCTTTACTCTAAAGTCTTTGTTTTCTTGTCAAAGTTCCAAGAATGTTTTTTCTTTTGTAAGATGTTTTGTTATTATATTTATTAATATAAATATCTGTTTAAAAATATATTAATAAAAAATACGCTTATAAAATTATAAAAAAATATTATTATACCAAATATGGTTTCTAATTACACAATCTTTTAATAAATATGAAAACTTTCTTGATTCTTTTAACATTTTATATGTAAAATTAAAAAAAATACAAAAATTAATATTTTTATACGATTAAAAAGATAGTTAAAAAACTTTACAAACAAGAAAAATAAATATGCTTTTAAAAAATGAAATTGACAATTTTGTGATTGAAAATTAATTGTGTTTTTATAACTTTTTAAAGTGGTTTTAATACTTTTTTTTGTGTTGAAAATATTATAAGATAACACGAGATAAAGATTTAAAGTAATTAAAAATGAAATAAGATATTAATGAAAAAAATTATAATTAAGTAAAAAAATAAAAGTAATGTCAATAATTATATGATTTATTGATAGAGTATCAAACTTTTAGTTGATAGAGTATTTAACTTAGTTTAAGTGAATAAGATTCAATTTTTGAAAAAATAGAAAAGAAAAAAGCACACATTTAATACTTGGTTTGACTTTGTATTGTTGAGAAAATTAAAAAATTAAAATAAAGTGACTGTAATTTAAAATTTAAAATAAAACTTTTAATTTTGAAGATTTCCAAGAAATGATTAATAACTACAATAAAAAGATGTAGTTTTAACTTTCTTAAAATGAAAAACATAAAATTAAATTACAAAACTATACAAAAACTAATATTAATAGCGTTAATTTGAATGACCATTTAAATTTGTTTAACATAAATGCATATATATACTAAAACGTTTTAAAATATTTTAGGGTGTCAAGACCCCCACAGCCATATATGACGGTCCGCCCCTGTTGCCCAGCAGGAATCTTGCTTAAAAGAAACCCATATCTAATTCATAATTGCAGCACAATTGCCGACTCACATGGGTTTTCTTCTCGCTCATAGGTTCCTAGCAGATGGCTAGACGCAATTCTAATTCTGAATTAATGCTTCTATTGTTGAACATCAGAATCCATCAAAAACACCACAAACAATAAAAGCAATACTTTCAAGTTTAGGCATCAAATCTTCTGGTCAACAATTCTTTTACTGTTAAATGAGGATGACCATAATAATTGATTGAGAGGAAAAAAAAAAAAACTCTAATAACGGGAAATTTTAATTTGTTCGATCGACAATCAGATATGAACATCTAATAGAACAGTTTACCATTTTCAAAACCTTAAATTAGGACAGTTCATCAAAATTTATAACAGCAAAATCTGCTAGTGGTTTCTTTGACTTGGTTTTTGTCAGCAAACAGATAATGGTAAATAAAGCCAAAACAGGTGCCCGTTACTGGCTCTTTACTGTCGTTTATGGTCCTCCATTGACTATGGACTCATTTGAATTTCAATAAAATGCCTTGGAATCCAAAGAGATTTTACTGTAAAATTGGGGGACCAAAACTCTCGTTGCCTCTTCAATCTGACATCGATTACTCTAATGTAAAAGTAAAAAAAATTGGTGGATTTTCAATTATAATAGTTGATTGTTTTTGGTGTAATAATGTTCTGGTATATCCAATTTTATCATTATAATTATGTTAACGGGTAAACACAGTTGTATCATTAATTTTAATTACAAACTTAATCTGACCATTATGATATTCACTTTTATCGTCACTATTATTTTTAATCTCATTAAAAACTAATCTAATCAAAATAAACTTAAGGGGGAATTCCACAACTTGAAGTTGCATTACTACAATTACTGCTATTTCTGAGTTATTGAATGAACCCTTCTTTGTCCTTTTCCCAGTTGAAAATCAAATCAAAACTGTAACCTTCTGAAAATTCAACAAGCAAGCCAAAAACAATTTAAAATTGATTAGTTTAATGTATATCCTTTGATTCATTCAAATATCCATCAAACCAATAAAAAGAAATGGAAGTAAACCCCCTAACTAAAATCAAATGAATTTCTCCATTACCATGCCACTAACAAAAGTTTCCTTCGATTTACAAACTTGGGTGTTTTTTCTTTCTTCATTCGTAGAGAGAAAAGAGAGCAGAAGCAAAATCCTTAGAAGGGCATAATATGGGTAGTCTTAGTATCATAACTTGATAAACAAGACTTAGAATTAACCCGAAAAATCTTGAGCAAATCCGCCGACATTTGCCTAACCGCAGGAGAACAATTGCTCTGCATCAGCAACAAGAACTTGGTCATCCCGTTGCCACCAACCACCGCTTCTTGTGCTTTCTCGTCTCTGAACAAATAACAAACGCTCCAAAGTATCGTCACCGCGTGCTCCGTCGCTTTGCTCGATACTTTCAACACTTTCTGCACAATCACTTGTAACAATATCGAGTCATGCCAAATCTCGACCCTCCCTTCTTTGCAAGACGACAACGTTTCCAGCAGTTTTAATGACTTCTCGATTATCGAAATGGTCGTGTTTGGTTCGGATAAGAGGTTCTTTAATTCTGGGATTGTTCGAGATTGGATTAGGTTGGTTTTTACGCGTTTTGGCATTGTGATTGCTATCAAACAAGATAAGCTCGCTTCGATCAAACTTGGATCCTTCTCTTTACTTAATGATTTGACCAATTCGGGTAACAACCCATCTTTTTCGGCTATTTTGTGCTTGGACTCGCCATCGACCGCGATGGACTCCAGTAAGCGAACCGATTCGATTTGCGAATCTGAACTCCCTCGTTGCAAAACCAGAAGAATCGTCGACAAGCAATTAGTTTCCAACAACGGCTTCTTGTCCGAAATTTTATTTAACATCAAATCCAAAATCTTAACAACTTGTTCGATCAATTTGATGTCCGATTCCGCATTCCTCATGAAATCGAACACCGGTTTCAAAAACCCGTCCATTCTAGCGAGGAATTCGCGGTTCTCCTCAGATTCTCTCACGAAACAAACGATCTTCGTTAAAGATGAAAAGCAATTGTTGTCAAGTTGTTTGACCAAGGCTTTGACCTGATCTTGAGAAGGAACAACTACTGAGTTGGCCGCCGAGTCGGCGTCGGGTTGACGGCCAGCGACTGAGTCGGACCACATCTGGATGAGTCGTTGTAAATTCCGGTTCGGAACGAATTCTTTGCTTTGGAGAACTTGCATCGTGGCCGGACACGTGTTGTTGCCGCTGTCTAGCCACCGCTGGATGCTGGTTCGGTCATATGTTACACCTGTGCATAAGCTCACTGGGGATTTCATCACATCCAACGATATCGGACACCGAAAAAAACTTGGAATCGTAATGTACAAATCGTCTCTTCTCATTTTTTTTTTTTTGTCTTTTCCTTGTTTGGACAGCAAGAAAGAAAGAGAACAACGAAAAATTGAGAGATAAAGTGGAAGTGAAAAAGAGTTAGAGAGGGAAGCGGGACAGTGGGGGTTTAAAGAAGAGAGAGAAATAGTCAAAGGTATCTGACGTCATCTTTCACTTTTTAATTTCTTATATATTTTTGTTTTTAATTTTTTATTAAAATGTTAAACTAATTAACATTCAACTGGCTTCAATCAGATACGATTCCATCCATGGAAACAAATTTGTTTTTTCCGTTAAAAATCGGATTAGGTTTTGGAAAAAAAAAAAAATCTAAATCGATGTAAGATTGGAAACGAGTTTTTATATTTCATTTTGATTTATTTTGAATATATATAAAGATAAATTTTATTATTTATTTAATTTTTTATTAATAAAATTATTATTTAATATTTTAATTGAAACTATTAATTTATTAAAAATATTAAACTTATATAGTTGTATAATTAAAAACAATATTTAAAATCATTAAAATTTAAAATATTTATTTTAATATAAAGATTAAAAAATATAATATTTACATTGATATAAATAAAATTTTCTTTTGATTATAATTAATATTAAAATAATAATTTTATAAATATTATATTAAACTAAAATTATCAAATTATAAACAATCAATTAAATTAAATATAAATTTTTTAAAAATGTCAAATATGATTATTTACGATCAAAATCAAATATAAAAATTAATGAAAACGAGACAATCGATAAAATTATTAAAGCCCTCGCGGCCCACCTACTGTCATCTATATTTTTGAGTCATTGGTCAAAGGAGAGTGAGCCTGTGAGGCTTTGTGGAATTGGGGTATCATTAAGCGCGTGTAGTTCATATTTCGAGATTGAAAATATGAACCGTCGTAATGTCAGAAATGATGTTACGGATCATGGATAAAAGGACGGTGCAGATTATATGGAGGACTGATCTGGGGAAAAATGCTTATTTTTCTAATTTAATATTTACTTTTTAAAAGTTATTTTTGTGGAAATTTTGTTTCTTTTGATTTCTCGTCTTTTTCGTTCTTTCTTCTTTTTTTTTTTTTGAAGAAAATCTTCAGTTTGAAAATTATCGAATTACTGGAATGTGATTCCGTATTTTATTTGGTGGAAATTATATATGATTTGGTCAAACAATCATCAATATCTTAAGGTTTAAGCAATTTTGAGTGTTGGGGAGGATATCCTTAAGGATGAACCTCGCCTATTAAGTTGGTGCGAAGCTATTGCAAAAATAATTATTTGATAGAAGAAGCTAGATATGAAAATTATGTACTAACGAGAGGTGAGGTTGGCTCAAGAATTAATGTTTATTCAACTTTGAAAATAAATTCACTTTAATTCTTGATTGACTATTGCTTCATTAAGGGTTCAATGATAAAACTACAATTTCGATATCTGAATGAAAATTATTTTAAATATATGATCTTGATATGTATATAATTTTTTAAAATAGTTTATTTCTATATTTCGGATTTTGTATGTTACAATCACAAAAACTATGTGAAGAAAGGAGCCAATATTAAGTCCAAACTTAGGAGTGACAGAGTTTTAATTAATATAATGATATATATAGTTGGAGCTTAAATCATGGATTCAGAATTAGGTTGTAGGTTTTGTTAAAGTTGAAAGCAAGACTAAAAGAACTTGTTGCAAAAGCTGCCAATGGTGGAAAAATCTGAAGAGATAATTTCTTGTCAAGCTTGTTTTTAGACTTTGATCAAATTAGTATATGTCATCAAACCAATTAACCAATTATCAATTAACCAAATAAAATATAACTAAACTATCAAATTTATACAATAAAATTCCAATTTAAGATTTTGAAACTTTAAGATTTCGTTTTTTGACCATTAATTAAGACCGCTCATACCTAATAAGTTAATAATGCTTTATACTTGAAAAAAAAAGTATTTCGAAGTGGAATAAAAATTTGGCTTTGCATTATTTTGTCTCATCTAAAACCTAACAAGTAACCATACTAATATATATATATATATATATATATATATATTGTCAAATTGTGCAATTCGTTATTTGCAATTACCAATCAAACGAGAATTTAGTCTCAACATAATAATTTGACCAAATCAAGCTTTTTTTTATTTTTTGAGATTTTAATTTTAAGTCCAAATATTAATTCCATTAAAATTACACAATTAATCTTGCTTAGTGGCAAATGCAAGTTGATTTTTATTTTTGAATTCTGGAAAAGCATCAGGATAAGAAAGAAGATTAGAGAGAAAAAAAAAAATAAATCAAATAATTTATAGAAGCTAAAAATGGTGCACACTTAAAAAATGAACAAAGGAAAAAATTTATGTCATCATACACTCAATAAAAAATAAAAACTAAATGTTATTTGTCATGTAAATATATACTTACATGGCAAATATGACGGAGATGAAATCATGTTAACTTGTTAACAATTGAACTGAAATTCTGAAAAGTATAAGTATTTGATTTGATCATACTATCATATAGGGATTAAATCTTCATTTTGATGAGAGTACAAGACGAATTACATAATTTAACTTTTTTTTTTCACAACAATTTTATAAAAAATTATTTTTTTATGGTGTTTTTTGGTGTTTTAACTAGACGAAAGTTGGTTGGAGGTTAAAGGTGAGGGAACTTGGTTTTATAGCCAGAAAAGCATAGTTAATAGGCATCGGAGTTGATTTTTTTGAATGCGTTCTAACGTTCAAGTCAGTAAAATTTTTTAAGATTTTGTGAGGAAAAAAGTGAAGTATATTAAGGAAGCTAAAATGGAGAGGAATGCTTAAGTCTTACATACCTATGCGATAAAGGACGATGACTTGACTGAGACAATTGACAGTTGACTGTTGATAATTGATAGTTGACAATTGACAATTGACAATTGATGATGAGTCTACATGGAGCTTGAGGAAAGACTACATGGATGACTATAAACTGCATTTAATAATTCTAAGCAAGTATGGATTGCATAATGATCCTAAGCAAGTTGAAAGTCAAATGTTCAATTCTGAAATGATACCTTGATGAGACATTAGTAGAGATATTGGGTGAGCTTTTTCTTGGTTAGAGACAAGCCAATTCTAAGATGAGGGTTCTGATAGGTCAACCCTTACTGATGGTGATGTGGTAGTTGAACGTGCCTAGAAAGTTAACATTGTTGACTGAGTAAATAGATATAACAATTACTTTCAGGTCTGAGGGCGGTTGTAAAGTGACTATCTTCATACCGTCAGCTTAAAATTTAAAAAATTATGCTTGGCTGAGAGGTATTGTTGTTTTAACGAGCTATGTTGATAATGTCCCTAAAAGGCGATGAGTATTTCTTGGTGAGTTGTGTTGATGATGTGTCTTTACAAGGTGAGGAGTGCTCTCTTGGCGAGCAATGTTGATGATGTATCTTTGCAAGGCGAGAAATGTTCTCTTGGCGAGCTATATGATTTGTTAAGGTACAGGGAAAAGTAGGTGGGCACTTAGGAAAATTTTGATGTGAAATGTTTATTAACTATGTTGATCGTGTGTAGGTATAACGTGTTTGTTAGGGTAGTGTGAGGTATGCGTTCATGTTTTTGAATGGTGTGACTATTCAAAACATATGGTACAATAAGATTGGAGAGTGGTCAAATGTAATTAATAGGTTTAAATTTTAAATTGAACCGGTTCTTTGAGAGGGAATGAATGTAACTTTTTTTGAAACAATGGGTAAACGAATGGTTGAGTTTAAAAGGATTAATTTGGACCATTTTGGAATTTGATTGAAATGGTTTGAATTGATACCATTTCAATGGTGTCATTTAATGTTGAAACGGTCTCCATTAGTATTGTTTTAGTTATGTCGTTTGGCTAGGTATAAATAGGAAAGTTAGAAAAATTTTCAAATTCATTTCTACAACTTATTATCAAGAGAGAACTTTTTTGTTTGTTATGTTGTTCTGCTGTTTGCTCTCTTTTTATGCTATTGCAAAATTTTTTATGGATAAGAAATCTTTTGTTTACTTTGTTGTTGCATTTTACTAGTTTATTGGGTGTGTGTGTATGTGGGTATGTGTGTGTGTGTGTGTGTGTGTGTGTGTGTGAGAGAGAGAGAGAGAGAGAGAGAGAAAGAGAGAGAAAGAGAAAGAGAAATGGCACCAAAGAGGATAATAGAGATTGGGAATTCTAATGATGATGAGGAGAATAGGTATTGTCTTGGATAGGTTAGGGGTAACTTTCTTCAAGCGAAGTGGGGATTTTTAGGGTTTTCAAAAGGAAAAGGTAAAGCTTGCCCTTGCGTGGAGTCTTTCTTGTGGGGGTTGTTAGGTAGCTTGCTCATACTATTGAAGTAACCTTTGCTGGGTGGCTACCTAGGCATTTAATTGTTGGATTTGGTTCATAAATTCATGGTAGAACTTTAGGGGGAGTTGTTGTATGTTGTTTCGATATATGAGGATAAATGGTGCTAGTAATGTAACATGCGTAGTAAACGTGGCAAAGGGAATGTTTTACTAATGAGTGATATTAATGGGCTATGAAGATTAAGCTTGCAGAGAAGGTAGTTAGGAGGTTGGGTTTGAGGGTCTAGCAGTTATGGTGTGGACTAGTGGGGGTTGGGGTCATATTTAAAGATAAAACTCCCATTAGCTTTTGATAATACTCCATCAGTTGTGCAGTCCATACATTTAATGATATTTAATTACTAGGGACTAAGGAAATAGGGTCATACATTGGGTTCGATGAAGGAAGGTTTGGTGATGTGATTTATATGGGAGTTGGTAGCATAGCTGCTGCATCGGAGATAACTATAGGTTGGGTGGTTGCATTCATGGTTGGTGTTATTATTTTAGAAGAGTGAGGATGAGACATGGTTGTTTTACACTTAAACGGTGCCAATTATTTATGGTAATTTTGGGTGTCTTTACAAGATGAAAACTAGTTGGAGGTTAAAGGTAAAGGAACTTGCACTTGTAGCCAAAAAGCACAATCAAGGGGCATTGGAGTTGGTTCGCCAAAATGTATTCCAATGCTCAAGTCTGTGAAAGTATCTAAGGTTTAGTGAGAAAGAAGATGAAGTGTATTGAGACAGCTATAATGGAGAGAAATGTTTAAGTTTTACATACCTAGGCCTACTATTTACCTTATATATGAGATCAATGACAGTGACTTGACTAAGATAGTTGATGGTGAGTCTACCTAGAACTCGAAAAGAGTCCACATAGGTGATTGTGAACTACATTTAATGATCTTAACCAAACGTGAATTGTATTTAATAGTCCCAAACGAGTTAAGGATAAGTATTTAATTATGAAGTGATGTCTTAATGGTATATCAGTAGAGGTGTTGGGTAAGAGGTGAATCAATTCTAAGAAGAGGGTTTTGATAGGTCAACCTTTACTAGTGGTAACGTGACAATTGGGTGTGTGTTGGTTAGTTGATTTAGAGAGTTGATATTATTGATCGAGTAAATTAGAATAAAATATCTTATCTGTAAATGCAGAGTCTAAAGTGTGTTTATAAAATAGTCATATATATGCTAAATTATTGTAATTAAAGAAATTAATAAATTAATAAAAAATTTTAAGCAATCTTATAAACCTTCAAGACTCGGTGATAACATCAAGTGTGGTATCGATGGGGATTCATTCTCCCCGTACTGAATCCTCGTTTGAGCCTAAAATGATAATTACACCCATCAAACTAAAAGTCATTTTCAAACGAGGCTTAAGTGCGTTTTATAGAGTTTTTTTTTTTTTAAATCTTAAATTACATAAATAAAAAAATTTATAATTATAATCAATTATTACATTTATATAATTAAATATTCAATTAATAAATTAAAACAAAATACAACATAATTAGACAATGAAATTTAAATTTAAAATCTCATTTATAAATAAATTTATGATCTTATAAGACTAAAAATGAATATGAAACAACTTGTTTTAATATTTAAAAAATTGAACCAAATTCTTTGAAATATGGAATATTTTTACCGACCATTGAACTAAATACTCAACAGCAACAATTATATTATAACCACAAGTAAATAATGACACCAATAAGTTACCAATAATTGACTCGTTTATTAACGGGCATGCGATGGCGAAATAATAATATATATTGAAGCTGTTATTTCTAGTAAATGGAATTATGAAGATACAATTATTAGGCTAGTAGTAAAATGCATGCACTTGATTCTAGGGCATCATTGCAAGAGCACCGAAAGCTTCACATAGGGGCAACCAACTTTATTTGCCTTGCCTTGATAATAATCTACAAGGGTCAAGGGTTTTCTTTTCAACTTTCACTCGCCCTTTAAAAAATTTCCCATATAGTTACCCTTTTTACTACGGAGTACAAACTATATTTTCCCTCCAGGAAATAGTTCAAACGGAGTTTTAGTAAAATTACGATTTTATTTAATACATATATATTAGATATTGAGATCCAATGGGTGTTAAGTTTCTTTGTGTTAATACACCTAATAAAATTGGGATTTGATCTTAATGGTTCGTCTGTTCCCTAAAGAGATAAATTTCCCCCAATTTAAGGTTGTAGCTCCGGCTCTTGCGTATTCAAAAGAAATTATAATAATGAGAAATGAAATCCGGCTTTACCGATTCAATTTGCATAAAAAAATTAATTTTTTTAAAATGGTGAATCAAACACCGCCATTGCCAATCCCTTGGGATTTAGGATTTACAAAACTTGCGATTGAGGTAGGGCCATACTAAAGTTAATTATCAAAGTACGTAGATTTGGTTTGACAAAGACACACGGAGTTTTTGGCGTGCGCCAATCTGTTGCGTGATTGCAACAGATATTGGTTTGTTTTTCAAAGATGGAGACTTCAAACTCCAAAAAAGCAAAAATTAGAGACCAAACCTAACTACTATGGCTGTTGCCAATTCCACTCAAAAACTCCAATTTGGTGGATCTTTTCTCTTCTCTTCCCTTCTCTACTGCACACCATGCATTTTCGAAAGTCAGATTTTTTTTTTTTTTTGGTTAAAGCGTGTGTTCGAACTTTAAATTAGGACGACTAGAAACTCTTACTTGGAGACAACTGAGTCCAAATCTATTAAAAAATGCATGGGAATTTGTCTTTTTATAAATAAGACCGTAATATAAAAATATAATTTGTAAATATTAAGATTTAAACCCTAAACACACATTTTTGCTATTAATTAATTAATTATTGTTATGTGAATAAGCAAGTAATTAAGATCCACTTGTAAATCAATGAAATTGATTTAAATTTGACATTTAATGTAATTAGTTTATATAGTTATTATTAAAAAATAACATTTAATAAATATGAAATTTAAATCTATTATCTATAATCTCTTCCTGTAATCTGCATCCTTTTTTGTAAAAAAAAAAAAAATTATCTAAAAAATAAATGTATGTGTGTAGAAGTCATCCTAAAATTCATAAGTTTATAATTTGAAAGCAAGATTTGAACCTTTTTCTTTTTTTTGTGAAGATTTGAAGTTGTTATTATTATTATTTTTTTTGCTTGGGTAAATAAAATTGTATCTCGATTATATGATAACGTGTATTTGTATTTTTAAACCTTTTATTTGGATTTTATTTTGATACTTAAACTTTAAATTATTTCATGATAATTCTAATCCTTTTAAAATGGTGTCAATTAGTTATTTGATCAAATTTTAATAAGAGAATTACATCTCAAGATAATAGATTTAAAATTATTAATCTTTACTGTCATACAAAAATATATTTATTAAAAAAATAGAACTTTGAAAAATTTTAAGAATGAAACAAAACTATCATTTTGTCTTTGATTTTAAAAATTCAAACTTAAAATCAAGGGTAAAATGTTAATTTATTTTCCTACGTAATAATTTAAAATTTTTTATTTTCATTCTTATAAATATATTTTGGTATAATTTTAAAATTCTTTCTTTATTTTTATTTTATTAAATTTTAATTCTCCTTATAAAATCAAATTTTATTAAAAATAAAGTTAAAATTAAAAAAAAAAAAGAAGAGAAATGAAACATACTAAAATGATGTTTTAACACTTAAATAAATAGAGATAAATAATAAATAATAATCCCAGAAAGTATTTTATGTGAATTATTATTAGTATAACTAGTATAATTTAAAACTTTCTAAAACTATGCCAACATCACATAACTTATTTAATTACTACTATAATTTTTTGAGAAAATATTTTATTAGAAGTAATTCATTCAAAATCACTTGGCAAACAAGTATAATTCCTTTATTGTTTAAATTTAAAATTATAGTTAGAATGCAAACTTTATTAATTAAGACCTTTAGTATATACAAATTTTTTAATTCTTTTTTTAAGAAAATATATGTCAACCACCCGAGAATGAAATTTATTTGGGTATGTTTTCATTTCTTTCATTTTTTTTTAAAAAAATCTGGTTTTATTTTTAATAAGATTTAATTATATATTTTTATCAAAACTAGTAAATATTGGAAAAATAAATAAAGAAAATAAAATCAAGCTAGTAACCATAATTATTACTCTTTACTATCATATCAAAATGTATTTATTAAAAAATAAAATTTTTATAATCACTGTAAAGGAAAAACAGTATATTTTTCTCTGATTTTAAGTTGAATTTTTAAAATCAAGGATAAGAAAGATATTTTTGTCTCCTACTAAAAAATTTTATAAATTTTATTTCTTTTCTAATAAATATGTTTAAATTATTTGGGTTTTTTTTTGGCTAAAAATAATTTCTAGATTTATTTTTTAAAAAGATTTAATTTCATATTTTTATCAAATTTTTAAATATTGGGAAAATAAGATTTAATAAAAAAATAAAGAAAGAAAATAAATTGGAATAATTGACACATAATTATTAATTTTTGCTAAAATACCAAAATATCTTTATTAGAAAAATAAAATTTTTATATTTATTTCAAAGAAAAATAAATTACTACTTTCACCCTTGATTTTAAGTTTATTTTTTAAAATCAGTGGCAAAAATAATAATTACATTTCATATTTTTAAAATTTTAAAAGTTTTAATTATTTTTTAATAAATATATTTTAATATGATAACAAAAAATTATAATTATCTTGCAAAATTTGATAAGACTACCATCTTAATACCATTTTAAAAAGTTTGCAACTATTATAAAATAATTTAAAATTTAAACATCAAAATAAAATTTAAATAAAAGATTTGGGACTACTTATACACTTTATCTAAAAATATTTGGCCCAAAAATCTTTGATCAAATGTCGAGATTCAATGGTCAAAGTTCAAAGGAGTGTTGTTTAAAATTTCAAGTTAAGCTTGCCTCAATATATAGACGAAAGAGAGTCCAAGCTGAAACTAACACTACATATTAAAACAACTATATATCTTTAAACAACAAAATTATACCTACCGTGTAAAAAACAATTAAAAAACCATTTTTAAATTAAAAAAAAAGGGGCTTTCTCGAAAGGAAAGGCGAGAGGGCATGCACGTTGGAACATTTTTGTTGGTGGGTCACTGTTGTTATAATCCATCATATAACACGGTGCAGATGTTGAAATCGAAATTTAATTTAATTTATTTATATTTATATTTTTAGGAATTAATATTTTTTAAGTTTAAATTTGAATTTCAATATATAATCCTTTTGTTTTATCTTTAAACTGTGATTTTTTTTTAATAAGGTGCAGATGATGATATGCATTGAACCAATCGAAATATTTTGTAAGTCGAGTTGAACATTAATACTAGTTTAGATGGAGACAATAGTTTCTATATCCAAATTGAAGACTGTTTTCACCAAACATTTTTGACTTCTCTTCCTTTGCCAATTGCCATACTGCCGAATCTGAGAAAAATTACACGATTTTTGAATGGGATGATGAATTTCAAATATGTGTGCTTTGAAAGCCATAACCCATTGCCCAATTTCAAAAGAAGGTGTGGGAAACGTTTCTAAAGGAGGCCGTATGTGATTTTTATTTTTCTTTTTCTGGTAAAAAGGGGTAAAAGAGATCTTTGCTTACACGGCCGCATGTTTGAAGGGATTATGAGCATGATTAGAATGTAACTTGCAAGACACTATCAACAAAAGTAGATGATGTTATCAATTGACTTGCACATCACTACCAACATGGATATACCACTTATTGTTCATTGATCCATCCAATTTCATTCCAACTTTTTTTTTTCACGAGATTGGTGGTTTAAAAATAATCATTAAGGTTTACCAAAATAAAAAGATTGCTATTTTATATATTGGTGATAAGAGTTTTTTTTTTTTTAATGGAAATCGCATTTTGAAAATAAATAAAAAAATTGTCTTAGGTGTGTTGATATTTAAGTCTTAGGTTTATTGATATCAAATAAATCTACGGAGTTAAGATTTGAGTTTGATAGTGAAAGGTTTTGAATTTTATAAATGAATTTAAAAGGATTATCACATATTTATTTTTAAAAAAATTATATTAATTAATTTTTAATTACAATTAATCTAATGAAGACAATCTTTTAAGTTTGACAAGGTTTAGGATAATTTTTCTTAACAAAATATATGTGATTACTCTTTAGATTATATAAAGGATTTATATTTGATATTATTCCTCACAGTGTTAGTGAATAATATGTGTAATTATCATCTTATTGTGTGAAGTTAAAAGTTTAATTAGAGTCTTAAAAAATACTCATATATTGAATTAGACAAGAACATTTCATTTAATTATAGACTCTCCAATACTTCTAAGTTTGTTTACTAATTAATGAAATAGCAACATATATTTTGCCAAGAACATGGCAGCATATTTAGTTCAGCAACAGTGTATAGATAGAAAATTTTGTACATTAGCAGTGCAATATCAAGTATAAACCTATATACTTACATATTACTTTCTCATATATATTTTTTTTTAAAATTGAACTTTTGTGAATTTTATAAAAAAATAAATAAAATTTTAACATAAAATTGATATTCTTTACTTTTTAATGTCCAAAAGTAAAAATAAAAAATCTCAAGAGCAAAATTTAGAATGTAAAAAATTGATAACAAGTTAAAAATATAATTTTGTGACAAAAAAAAGAAAAAAGGAAAAAAAATGATGGAGTGAGTATTCATAAACTTTTTTATATTATGAAAAGCATATAAAATGCTAAAAGTGTGTGATATGCTAGTAAAATGTTAAAATTTTTATTTAAATGATCAAAGACCTTTTTTTTTTTTTTTCTTTTTATATATAAGAGGAATCCAATTATACTTGTTTAAGTTTTACACTTTTTTCTGACTTTTGCATCTACTTACCTCAAAAATATTTTTAATCTTAACCATTTTGAGTTAATGGTCAAAAAAGAGTGTAAAACTTATATGAGTGTAAGTGGATCTCTCTCTCTCTATTTATATATATATATATATATATATATATATATATATATAAATTTACATAAAAAAAATTTTACACATTTTTAATTTCAAAAAATTTAATGAATGAGATTAAATCATTTTTTTTACTTATCTCTCTCATATCTATTGAAATCAATAATTAAAAAAATTTATAAAAAGATATAAATTTTTTTTTATATAACTTGATCCTCTCTTTCTCTCTCTCTCTCTCTCTCTCTCTATATATATATATATATATATATATATATATTTATCACATAAAGACATTTGATAATGGGTGTGGTAGTAGACATGGAATTCCCTGCATTTCAACATCCATCCATGGACTCTTCCATATTAAAACCTAATAAAAAAAAAAAACTATAAGGGGAAATGATTCATTTAGCTGTAAAATATTGTGTTAAGTCATGCGAGTTATCGTGCAGGTCATCTTTATATACTAAATAATTTTAGGGTTCGGTAATATCATCAAATTAAAAAAAAAAATATTGCTTTTTCTTTTCTTCCAAACAAAAAAGTTTGTTTCTTTTTGATAATTCAACTAATCATCACATTCGTGTATCTTGGATTTAATTGATCATGTCTCAATCTTATGGAAGGGAGAATTGTTTTCCATTCTCCTTTTCCTTTTTGTTGAATGGAAATTTTGTGAATTTTTAGCAAACAGTACTATATTTGGAACTAAACATAAATAGAATCATTCTTTTCTAAATATATAAATTTTACAAATAAATATTAATGGTAGAAACACTATGTAATTAAATTATAAAATTTGAATTCAGAATTTAATTCAATTGATTTATACTGTCACTTTTTGAAAGTAATATCTAACAAATTTGAAATTTAAATTTTAGCAAATATAATCTTTTTTATCTCCAAACTAAGGTCTCCTTAAAACCAAAATTTTTTTTGAAATCTATATGTGCATAAAATAAAATATCCCTTATTTTCCTTTTATTTTTCTTGAATTTTCTTGCAATTTCTATTAATCTTGGTAGGATTTATAGCAAAATAATGAAATTAAATACTTGGATTCAATTCCTTTTAAAGATTAATATTTATTAATTTAATGGGTAAAATATACAAATAGTCACTTAACTTTAAAGATATTTTAAAAATTGTCACTTAAGTATTAATTTTTTCAAATTAATTATTTAAATTTGAGTAATTTTTTTTTTTTGTCCTTGAGTCGTTAGTGTCTAATAGTATGCTAACGTAGTATTATCACATCAGTTGTTGTAGACACCGAATTTTGTCTGAGTCTATTGATGCTTTAAATCACATTTTTTGGTTTCTGTTTATCAATATTAAACTATTAACAATAATAGAAAAAATATCAATAATAAAATATTAATATAAGTTTAATATTGAAAAAAATACAAAAATAAAAGAAAAAATAAAAAAAGGAAACAAAAAAGTGACAGAAAATAGGGCCGCTGATGCCTGGCACTAGCCACCCTGCAGCCACCTATAGCATGCCCTAGCCAAAGCACTGCAGCCATCCTTGCAATCGCCCTCTAAGCCTTTAGCCATACCTGCAGCCACCTTACGACCACCACAGACTCAGACACCCATCTTTTTAAAGCCCCAGCATCTTCCCCTTTCAGAGGACTCTCCCCTCGGACAGACCTCTCAAACACACCAGAAACTAGCCCCACATAGACACCCTGCTTTTCCAAAGCAGAGAACCTATAAGGCTAGACCTTCAAACACCCTACTCTCGGACACATATCCAACTACAAAGACACCCTGCCTTCTCCTACCAGAAACCCAAAGATCCCTACGCACCAGAAACCTAAACTTTAAACCAAAACTCTCCCCCATCCTTACTTAACGGAAAACAAAAAAAAAAACCCAAAACAAATCCACAAAAACAAAAAAAAAACAAAACAAAACACAGTTTTCCCTGTGGAGCCTCAGTGCCAAAAGCCACCTACACCAAAGAAAAAGAGATAGTCAATGTAGGTTTTCAATAAAAAAAAAAAGAGAAAACTCAGGAACTAAACCCCAATCTATGCTGATTGGGGCGGTTTCTCACGAAAGAAAGATCAGATCTAGAATAAGGAGGTCGAGTAGAATTTTGGGGGGTTTTTGACATTTTTTGGTCACTGACGACCACCGAAAACGATGCCAGTGATGACCCCAGGCGATGGCTGTCGAGCAATCTGGCACCAGATTCTGGTAAGGCTAAAAAGTGTTTTTCTAGAGTTGGAAACTTTTTTTTTTCTGAAGAAAGGTTGAAATGAATTAAAAATTTGTTAAATTTATATATATAAAAAAAGAAGCAAAACGATGTCGGTCGAGCAGGGGAGGATCTGCACATCAACCCGAATTCGACCCATGATCCGTGCATCTAACCCGGTGACCTATCCTTCAGCAAACCTTGAACCAGTTCAATCGAATCGTTGATCAAACCAAACCAAACCGTTGACCAATTGCCAAACTGATATGAACTAGTTTGAACCATCGAACAGATAGAATCGACATTGATCAGACTAATCCAGTTCAGGTAAAAAAAATTTTTAATTTTTTTATATATATTATTTATATCATTTTAACTTTTTTATTATTGTTATCTATGCATGTTTTAAAACTTTTAGAATTTGTTAGAATAAATATATATTGTTCTATAATAATTAATAATAATAACAATAATGAACAAAATAATAAATAATAATAAAAAAATTCTAAAATGATTCTAAAATTAATTAATAACAAAAAAAAATTTCTGCCTAGATGTTGGAGGGAATTAAAATATTTTTTTAAATATAATTTCACCTAGATGTTGGAGAATTATAAATAATAATAATAATAATAATAATAATAATAATAAAATTTTCATAAAGAAATAAATATATTAAAATTTTTAATTAATTTTTAAAAATCATAAAAATCGAACTTACTCTAAAAATCCGCTTAGATGTTGGAGATTTATAGAGATGTTCATGTTTTTTTTTTTAAATTAAAGCCTAAACCCTCCAAACCCTAAAATCAAAATCCCAAACCTCTAAACCCTAAAATCCAAAATCCCAAACCCTAAAATCCAAAACCTAAAAATCCAAATTTCTAAAAACCCCTAAAATCCAAAATCCTAAACCATAAAATCCAAAATCTAAAAATCCAAAATTCTAAAAAAAAAAATCAAATTTGGTACGCATTCTTGAATCGTCATTCGAAAGTCACCAAATCTTTAAAACCTCAGTCTAAACTTATACTTAAAACTTTCCAAAACTTTAAGGATACATGTCAAAATTTCAAGTGGAGTAATTTGTTCACAAATGTCACCTAGATGATGGGGTATTTAAAAAACTTTAATCCATTAAGTTTTTCAAACGGGTCTTTAATTCGCCTTAACAATGGGATTAAAACTTTAATAAAAAGTATAATAATAAAATGGGATCTTAAATATAAATAGTTGCACCTAAGCTCTACCTAGATGTTGGAGAGTTAAAGTTGTCGCATTATATTTAAGAATCCATTTTCAAATTGCATTTCATCATTACTTACAACATCTATTAATGTATCTATTTATTATTGATTGTACTCAACTCGTATGTTTGTGCTTTTACCTTTCATTTGTTGTCTAATAATACCATCGTTGACATGCATAAAAAATGTGTTTAATTTATGCGAAATAAAACAAATATAACATCCCGTGGGGAATAATTCTTGATACTCTGCCTAGATGTTGGAGAGTTATCAACAATTATCTTTCCCAAAAAATGTTGTTTTCATTTTCGAGGGATATCGTGGTAAATATCAGTTAAAAGCGTTATCTTTAAAAGTTCTGCCTAGATGTTGAAGAATTTTAAGATAATTCTTTAACTTAAAGATTTTCTCAATATTCCTAAATAAAAAATTTTGATAAAATTAATTTTTTTCTTTTAAAATAACAAAAAAGGATTATTATTAAATTTTAAATTTAAACTATTTCATCCAACTCTGAAATAGCGCATGATTAAATGGTACCAATTGTGGGTATTGTGGGGGTGCTAATCCTTTCCCATGCATAGCCGACATCCGAAGTCAAAATCTTTTTTCGTAGACCAAAATTTATCTTTTTGATAAACTTTAAACCTGTTTATAGTTTTATTAAAAAGATAATCTTTTGGGTGACCAATCACACCTTAAAAAAGATTGGTGGTGACTTTTTCATTTTTTTTAATTTTAAAATTCTTTACGTATAGCTGTCCCAAAATCGTTACGACAGCTTGGTGACTCCGCTGGGGCATTTGAGAGTCAAGCCAAAATTTTAATTATGCGCTATTAACAGTAGTTAGATTTAATTGATTTTATTTGATATTTAATTTAATTCCTTTTATTTTAATTTTTCAAAATATATATATATATATATATTCAAGTTAATAAATAAAATAAATTGCATGTTAGTTATTACTTTATTTTTGTTCTGTGATTTATTTATGTTATTTTGATTAATGCATCACTTTGCACATAGTTTGCATATTTACTCACATGTATAAGCTCTAGATCTGGGCTCTTTTTCTTTTAAGAGGAAGTGAAGTAGTTATGCTTTCATGAGGTGATAACCTCCACATTGGCTAGCAAAACACTTTCACTCAGAATGAACCTTTTTCGTTAGTAGCCTATAATGGGTGAGGATTGGGGAGCCTTATTAATCTATAATGGACGATGATGTGAGGAATAGTCTGGGAACCTTTAGACGTATAAATCCTAACCTAGCATATCGTGGGCCATAGGAAGCTTGCCTAGGGTAGAACGTCACCAAGTTTTTCATAGAAATAAGTTTAAAATTGCATTAAAATTTAAAAAATGGGTAATAAAAGAAAAGCATTTTCTTGAGAAAGATAAATTTTCTTTTAACATGTAGTTCATTCATTTGGTAATTGTCCAAATTTTACATTTTCATAAAATATTTTGGAATAAAATGATTTTTTTACCATTATCCAACAAGCAAAAAAAAAAAAATGCAAAAAAAAAAAAAAGGGTTTTCAAAAAATTAAAGATTCTTCTTAAATTTTTGTTTATTGACCAAATAAAAATTAATTTTCAAGTCCTCGTTATTTTTTTTTCCTTTTGAAAAAAGTTTTTTTTTTTCGTATTTTGTTTCATCTTTCGCATTTCATATATCATAATAAATAATACATGCATCCCATCCTATGCACATCATAATAGGATAATGTGAGCATTCTATCCCACCCATATCAATGGATAGTACATGCCTCCCATGTTATGCACATGTTGATAAATAATACATGCCTTCCATATGTATCTTAATAGGTAGTGTGCGCACTTCATTTCATTACATATTTAAAGGTAATGTCAATTTCACTAGGTTGGCATAAAACAAGTGTTGCATTCCATGTAAAAATATAACGTGCACTTGATAGGTTCATGTATTCCATACAAGTATGTTGCATTAGTCATAAGTATATATTTCATCATTCATGTAAGTATGTCATTGCATTTCATGCATATAGATTTATGAATAGTAAGTATCTTATTGCATTTCATGCATATGGACTCATGAATAGTAGGATCTTATGGAACATACATTGCATTTCATATCCCACCATCCCTACAACATAACATTACATTCCTTGCATACATATTCATGGTTGACGAAAATTTTCATTTAGGTCATTGTATATATAAAAATCCATTGTCATAGGCATATATGCATTTCATGACATTCTTTAGTCATCATGTTCATGTATTCATAAACATACTTTATGTGTCATGTAAGTAAAAAATTGTTTTTGTGGCATTCATTCAATAAGGGTAATAATCTAGAATTTTTGATCTAAGTCCTGGAATAAAATGTTTGTCTTGGTAGGAATTAGAGTGGTAAAAATAAGAGACCAACTGAAAGCAAGAATTAGTACTTTAGAGTTGAATCAAGAGAAATTATGGCTCGAGCTTCGAAAAATGAAACAACAGATGGTTAAATTGATAAAAATGGTCAAAAGTAATGGTATGATTGAGTTTATTGCTCCTCAAGGATCGTTGTCACTTTCATCAAGTCAAAATCAATCAACTCCTGTTAGTTCCATCACTTTTTTAGAACATACTAAGGCGATTTGAATGGTGATCAAAGTTTGGGCGAACTCAAGAGAGGAATGGGTGAACTAGCCACACAAATGACTGAGTTCATAAGTTTGATTTCTAAGAAAGAGTCACTCGACTTCAAACAACTTTCACTAGCCCTTTTGATTCCAAACCCGCAACCAAATCCTTCTTATGACTACTTCCAACCCCTTTTCCAAGCATTTAGGATTTGTTCCCTAAATTTCATGCAACCTCCAAGAATTTCACACTTGAATCCATATCTACCACCTCATATTTCACAATCACTGATTCAGCATGCTATCCCATCACTATTTTCTCAACCTAATCTTTGACCCGAAGTTTCTTAATCTATTTCAAGACCAACTATACCATCATCTTTTCAACAACGTAAACCAACCATAAGATAAAAAAACTCTGGCAACACAAAAAAAACCTTTATTAATCCAATACCCATGTCCTACACAGAGTTATACCCATTGCTTCTAGAAAACTACTTCATTGTCCCTATCCCTATTGAACTTCACAAACCACCTTTCCCCAAATTGTATGATCCCAATGCCCGATGTGAATATCATTTTGGCATCACAGGCCATTCTTTGAAAGACTGCACGACTTTGAAACATTGGGTGCAAGAATTGATAAAAGTTGAATATCTGGGTTTTGAAACCAAAATGAAGTCAGTTGTTCACAAGAACCTTTCATTGATCCATGTCGCTATAGTAGACAGTGCTGTAGGCAACTGTAAGGTTAGCCATGATGATGAATAAAATGTAAAATTTTTTTAAAAAAAGGGTTATCCTCCCCAGCAATCATAGTCAACTGTGTTTGGGTTTCTTAGGTGAGATATGGGGGAGTGAAGTAGGTTTAGCACTTTTTGGCCCCAAGTTTAGAATGGCTCATAATGTGTGAACTTGATACTTTTGAAAATGAATGGACACTTCTTTTTACCTAAATTTTTTATGAATTGATGCCTTTATCCATTTTTAATAATTGTTTGTCTAAAGGAGCCTGTGAAAAAGCGATGATTACAAGTATGTCTTCACCAAACTTTTAAGGTGGAAGAAATGTTTGTAAGAGGGAATTTGAGCTTGTCCTTAACAACAATAAAATTTGACTTGCATATCATGCATCATTTGTTTGAATTCGTTATTTTTCATGCTAGTTAAAGATAAAGAATGATGATTGTGAATATGCTTTTGTTAAGCCTTCAAAGTCAAAAAATTTTTTATAATAAAATTCATGTCATGCATTTCTAACTTTTGATAATTAATAAAAGGTGCAAGGATAGCTATCCTAAGAAACGAGATCCATTAAGTCTGTGCACTTATAACACTTGAGCCGATACCAAAATCATGGAAAATGATGATTTAAGTTGGATGGATATAATAGAAAAGGCTCAATAAGAGATAAAAAAAATAGTTATGAGAATGCAATAAAACATGGACAGATAGTTGGCATGATTAAAATAGATGTTAGCAAAGTTGACAAAAGAAAAAAGAATTGTTGAAACACACAAGGTAAGGGAAGAAACAACTATTGAAATTCTATTGTATGCATATAGGTTCACATATGTTTAAAACTTCCATATGCCACAAGCACTTTTAGCAACTAATCAACCTTATACTGGCATTTTTGCCAAGTTACCCTCAGTTCAGACAAATGTCAATCTTAGGCCCACTCTTTACAACTCCACTATTATGCCTAATGCAGTGATCCTAACGAGTTGAAAAAATTGAACATGGTGCCAGATCTATCAAAAATATGATGATGAAGGATAAATATGACTTATTGAAAGAAAAATTGAAAGCAGTTAAAGGCCATGATATATATGGGAGTGTTGATGCTAACAAGCTTGCTCTAGTACCTGATCTCGTTATTTCAGCAAAATTTAAAGCTTCAGATTTTGAAAAATATGATGAAACGAGATGCCCTTTAATACATATCACTATGTGCTATCAAAAGATGATAGATCACACCCATGATGATAAGTTCTTGATCCATTACTTTCAGGATAGTCTTACTGGGTTTGCAGCAAGATGGTATGCTCAACTGAATCGAAATAAGATTTGTTCTTAGAATGATTTGGCTAGGGCCTTCCTAGCATAATATAAGCATGTTAAAGATCATTCTAAGAGCATGAATATCCCTGTGTCGATAGGATATCCCTGCAGAGCATGAAGTAAAAGCCAACTGAAACTTTCAAAGAGTATGCACACAGATAAAGTGACACAGTAGCCCAAGTACAACCACCCTTGTCAGAGAAAAAGATTGTTATTCTGTTTATTAATTCTTTGAACACTCTCTATTATGAAAGAATGATTGTGAATGTCTCTAAAAACTTTTTGATATGGTGATTTCTAGTGAGATTTTAGAAAATACAATCAAGAATGATATGATTAAGTTGAATGATGTAACAGATGTTGAAAAAAAAATACATCAAAAAATAATGAAGGAGAAGTGCAAGCAAGCACAATGGAAGGGTATATACCCAATAGCTTCATCTCATACAATCCATATCTTTCTCATCAGCCTTATCACCTTGTCATAGGTGGTATATCTCAGAACTCATATCCTTGCCAACCAAGCTAGCATTTGGGCTTTTCAGTAAATTCTCATCCTCAAATGGCCATTTATGATCTTGTTTCTACATTTGAATCCACCACTCGACGAACAAAAAAAAAAAAAAAAAACTAAAGAATGATTAAGAGAAATTGCCCATCCCTATTTCTTACATTTTTCTTTTACTAATAAAAGGTTAGTATCTCACTCTTGTTCCTCTGAAAACAACACCAAATCCATTAGCAAGGGGCTATGATCCTAATGGCAAATGTGATTATTATATAGAGGTAATCGGTCACTTAACTAAAAAATATAGACAACTGAAAGAAAATGTTAAAGATCTTATCAAGAGGGGTATTTTGACTCCAGAGGTGATAGAACGATGGAAGTTGACTCCATCCAATTGTCAAATGTGAAGAGTTGAGATGAAGATGGAGGTTTTAAGTTTTAAAAATCAAGATAGGATGATTTTTTAATCTTTTTACTGTGTATGTATGACATATGCATTGTGTCTCTAGGAGTTATCTAACTTATTTTGGAATAATTAAATGCTTTGGATCTTTTTTTTTTTATGAAATTTTCTCTTTATGCATTTGTTTGAATAAAAAGTCCCACATAAGTAACTTTCAAGATAAAAAAAAAAAAGAGAAAAAAAGGTTTTCTTCTGTAATAAAGATGGAAAGATTCTTGAAAGAAATGGTGATTACTATTAGGAAAAATTTCATCGAATACCTCAACACCTTTTGAATACTTTCATGCTTCTAATCACTCAAGTGATTTGACTCATCAACCATAATTTTTCAAGGAATGTGAGTTTGAATTCATACTTTATAGGGCTGATAATCTTTTCTTAGGCAAAAAACAAAATAAGTTAATTTTGAAAATTGATTTTGAATTCAAAAAAATCATATACTCTTTCAAATTTTCAATTGGTAATTCAATTTGTGTCAAAATTTTTCTATGACCATAGACACAGAATGCCTGAACCTTTTTATCTTAAGTAACACTTGTTTCATGTCTTAAAGCACATTGATTAAAAAATAGCTCTATTTTTGCCTAAGACAATTTATTTCATACCTTTATACCTTTTTTCTTTCTTTCACCAAGAAAATGCTAAAAAAATTTTAAAGCCCAAAGAGCCTTTTTGAACTAAGCAATCGATCATATATGACTTGATCGTCGCTAGAACCTTGAGTAAAAAACAAGATGGGGTATCACAAAAAAACAAACAAAAGAAACATCTTCAATGATTTGCTCTTCTAACCAAGTGATCATGTTTGAAATGATGAATGATCATCTTTCTCTATCTTTTTCATATATAAAAATTATCCATTTGCTACTCATTTTAGCCTATTAATTAATTTTTTTTCTAAAATAAACCCTACCCAAGGATCATCCTTTACATTAGGGGCAAAATAAGGATATATTCAAGATCAACTTCAAGAAAAGTCTCCGATATTGAAAATGTCTAACATGCCTTTCGGAGGTGAAAGTTTGGGGCAAAAAGTGAACAAGGCTTCAATTAGAATCTCAAGAATTTAGGAGAGTGAAAAGCCAAAGATGAAGTTAGGCATTTCTAAGGCAAAGCAAAGAAACTTTAGAGATAAGAATCTGAAGCTTCAGTTAGAATAAAAAAATAAAAAAAAAGTAAAAGGAAAAAATAGAGAGCATGTACCTTGAATATGAGAATTCAAGGTAAAAAAAAGTGAATAAAGTTATTAAAACTAATGCCAGATGTTTCAAAAAAAAAGAAAAAAAAGCAAAGAAAGAAAGTTGGAGAATGCTTTTCAGGATTGTAGACACCAATTTTGTCTGAGTCTACTTTTTTTTTATTTCAGATTAACATTAATAATTTTAATAATAATAATAATAAGTATATATATATTTAAAAATAATTATTAATTATTATTTAAAAAAAAAAGAAAAAAATAGGAAAAAGAAAAAAAAATAAAAAGTAGGGTTACTGGTGGGGTACGGCGCTGCTGCCGCTCCCGACTAGCCCCCTGACCAACCCCCTGGTCAGCCTACCTACAGCCACCCAGATCCCCTTTTGAACTCCTTAAAAACTCCTTACCCTTCCCAAAAAAGCTCTCCCGGACTCCTCTTTTCGAAAGCTCTTTCGGACACACAGCTCCTCTTTCAACAAGCTTTTGAATACCCAAAATCCTAACCTCCCACACTTAGAAAAACCCAAGCCTCTCATGAAAACCCATACCTAAATAGCAAACCAAAAAAAAAAAAAAAAAAAAAAAACAGTCTTTCCTGTAGGGAGGAACCTCAGCATCGAGCTCCCTGCAAGAATAAAAAAATCAGATCAGCCTTCATTTAACAAAAAAAAAAAGTAAAAAGCAAACTCAAAAAAGTTCAAACCCTGATCTACGTCGATCAGGGCTTGTTCTCCCTAAAAGGACCTCGGATCTAAACTCAAGAGGTCGAGAGAAGTATCGTGATGAATTTTGGTAATTTTCTGATGATAGGCGACCGTCGACAGTGATCGTCGATGGTGACTCAGGTGACGACCGGCGCGGTGGTCCAATGATTGGACAGCAAGAGCTCTGGAGCTCTCCCTTTTTTTTTTTTTTTTGAAAATAGAAACCAAATGAACAAAAAAAGTTTTTTTGGTTATATATAAAGGACTAAGGAGGAAAACGACATCATTTTAGGCAGGGAGGATCCGTGCGTTGACCCGGATTCAACTCGAGATTTGCGTAAATCTACCCGTCAACCCGCTTCATCCAACCTTGAACCGATCCAGAAGAATGCCAATGAACCGGTCTGAATTGATCCGAACCACTAGACTGCCCGAACCGCTGACTGAACGGTTTAGGTTTAAAAATTTATACATGATAAATTTCTAAATTTGTTCAAATAAATGTTTAATTGTTTTAATAATAATAAAATTGAAAACAAGTAAAAATTAAAAATATATATTAAAAATACTAAAAATATATATATTTTTTTATTATTATTTTTTCTGCCTAGATGTTGGAGGGATAAAAAATATTTTTTCTAAAAAAATAATTTCACATAAATGTTAGGGAATTATTATTAATAAATTTTCATAAAAAAATATAAGAAATGTTTAATTAATTTTCAATAATCAGTAAAATTGAACTTGCTTCGAAAATCTGCCTAGATGTTAGAGATTTTTAGAGATGTTTGTATTTTCTTAAAAACGAAACCTTAAACACTAATTCTTAATTTTCAAAGTTCTAGGTTTTTAAAACCCCTAAAATCCAAAATCCTAAAATCCGAAACCCCTAAAAATCCGAAATCCCTTAAATCCAAACCCCCTAAAATGCGAAACCCCTAAAATCCAAAACCCTAAAAAATCCAAAATCCTAAACCTTTAAATTCTTAAATCCAAACCCCAAAATCCAAAATCCCTAAAATCCAAACCCTAAACCTTCAATAGCCTAAAATTCAAGCTTTAAAACCCCATAAACCTTAAAACCAAACATTTAAAATCTCTACTCAAGCCCTTACTCAAAACCTCATAAAAATCCTAAGGACACGTATGAAAATTTCATTTGAAGCAATTTGTTCCCGAATGCCGCCTAGATGATAGGGTATTTAGGAAATTTTACTTCGTTAAGTCTTTTCACATGATTTCTTAATTTGCTTTAATTATAAGATTAATAAATAAAAAGTATAACAGTAAATTGAGATCTTAAATATAAACAGTCGCACCTAAGCTCTGCTTAGACGTTGGAGAATTGGGGTGGCCTCATTATACTTAAGAATCCAACTTTTAAATTGCATCTCATCCTACATAACATTCATTTGCATACATACGTTAGCATGTTATTATCAGTAAATATTTGCACTATTCTGTCTTTAATTTTTATTTACTACTTAGTGATAAAATATTTTATAATAAAAAAAAGATAATACTTTAAAAAAAATTATGATAGTACAAAATAAAATAAAAATAACATTCCAAAAGAAATAATTCTTGGTACTCTGCCTAGATGTTGGAGAGTCATCAATAATTTTCTATAAAGAGTGTTATTTCATTTTAAGGATTGTTGTGTTAAATCTTAAGTGAAAATAGTTATTTAAAATTCTGCCTAGATGTTGGAGAATTTTAAGATAATTCTTTAACTTAAAGATTTTCTCAATATTTCTAAATAAAAATTTTAGCAAAATTTTATTTTTTCAAATGAAGTGAATTATTGTTAAATTTTAAATTAAGACCATTTTTATCCAATACCGAAAATAACGCGTAATTAAATGGTACCAATTTATGCACGTTGTGAGGGTGCTAATCTTTCCCCACATATAATCGACTCCCGGACTCAATCTGGTATTTCGTAGATCAAAATTTATCTTTTTGATAAACTTTAAACCCGTTTTTATAGTTTTCTTAAAAAGATAAATCTTTGGGTGGCCAATCATACCCTAACAAAGATTGGTGGCGACTCTTTTTATTTCTCTCAATTTTTAAACTACATTTACATCTAGCTGTCTCAAAACCATTACGACAAGGATCCTTGGCCTAATTACCCCGAATAATATATTTTGAGCCTATTTATCCAGTCTTTCAAGACCCTTAACCTCGGCCTACATTACACACCTTGAAAAGTCCTTTTTGATTAGATGTGGATACTTGGATTAAAGAGCAATGTCCTTGAATTTGTATATACTTATTGGTATTTGGCAAGATTTCACCAAGTTCTTCATTGATAGAAAATATAGCTCTAAGGTGAAAATACCAAAAGGACAGTTTAGAGCTAAAATCATTCTTGAGGCCCTAAAAAAATTTTTAGAATTTCAAGGTACTATCCAGAATAAAAAACTCGATGCAAAACTTTTTGAAAGATCAATACCCATTAAAGACTTTGTATTTAAAAAAAAAAAGGCCAACCTTGTCCTCTTCCCAAACCTTGTTCGAAAAGTAATGGCTAGTTTTGACACATTGAAATATCATGTTTTCAATAAACGAAAAGTGTTTTAAAAAATTATCTCTTTCGTGAACCCAAGAGAAATCTTTGCAAACCTCGTTGAGCCTTTCATGATATATGCCCACCAGTGAAAAGAATTGAATTGTCAATTATCCCTTATCCATAAGTATTTCAAATAGTAATCATCAATTCTCAAGAGATTCATAAGTCATAAGTTTTAACTTTTTCATTTGATGGCAAAGATACTTTATGTGGGGTAATTTTTTAATCATTTTTAAAATTTTAGAGACTATTTGAGTATTTTGTACATAATATTGAGATCATTTTTTTGTGAAAATGAAACATTGAAAGTTTGAACAGAGATTTAAAAAAAAAAAAGAGCAAAAAGAGTCTTTGTATTTGCTTTGCTTGCACTATGAGAAAGACGTCTAACCTATAAATAAAAAAATAAAAAGAAACATTCATAGTTGCATCACTTGCCTATGCATCATGAAAAGGACATTTGCATTTGCATCACTTGTATTTGTATCACAAGAAAGATATTCGTATTTACATCATTTGGATTTGCACTTTTATAAGACATTTGCATTCGCACCATAAGAAAAATTTGCATTTGCATCATGACATCTGCATCCTAAAAAGAAGGTATTTGCATTTACATCAGAAGAACATTGTCATTGTCAAGTATATTTACATTAAGCATTCGCATTCTTGCATTTGCATTGACATTTGTATTCACATTGATATTTTCATTAGCATCATTTGATGAGGATCGACATTTGCATCATGATTGCATTTATTAACTCTGATAGGGGGAATGTTGTTTTCAATTTTTAATGTTTTAATGTTTTATGGCCTTTGATTAGAGAAGCATTCAAAAATTTTGAGATCTGTAAGACCTTCAAACATGTTTTCTAAGACTTTCGAACATAATTTTTAAGACTTCCAGGCATAATTTTGATTCATGGTGTTATCCCGATCGATTCTTTATTTTTTTGACTTGAGATACTATTCGAGTTGATTCTCTAAGACCTCTAGACATAATTTCTAAGACCTCCGAGCATAATCTTTAAGACCGCCGGGCATAATTTTGATTCATGGTGTTATTCCAATCAATTCTATATTTTTTTATTTATGGTGTTGTCCCAGTCGATTTTCTAAGACCTCCGAACATAATTTTGATTCGCGGTGTTGTCCCGATCGATTCTTTATTTTTTTGACTTGTGGTGTTGTCCCAGTTAATTCTGTAAGATCTCCGAGCATAATTTTTAAGACCTTTGGGCATAATCTTTAATACCTTTAGGTATAATTTTGATTCGCTGTATTACTTCAATCAATTCTTTATTTTTTGACTTGCTATGTTGTCATAACCGATTCTATAAGACCTTCGAGTATGATTTTTAAGACCTACGAGTATAATCTTTAAGACCTACGAGTAAATCTTTAAGACCTCCAAGCATAATTTTGATTCGCAGTATTATCTCGATCGATTCTTTATTTTTTGACTTGTGGTGTTGTCCCAATCGGTTCTCTAAGACCTCTTATCATAATTTTGATTTACGGTGTTATCTCGATCTACTTTTTTATTTTTTGACTTACGATGTTGTCTTAATTGATTTTGTAAAACCTTTAGGCATGATTTTTAAGACCTTTGAGCATAATCTTTAAGACCTCCGGGCATAATTTTGATACGCGGTGTTATCCTGATCGATTCTTTATTTTTTGGCTTGCGGTGTTATCCTAGTCGATTTTGTAAGTCCTCCAGGCATAATTTTGATTTACGGTATTGTCCCGATCAATTCTTTATTCCTAATCAATTCTTTATTTTTTAACTTGTGATGTTATTTCAATCAATTCTATAAGACCTTCAGGCATAATTTTGATTCGCATTGTTATCTTGATCAATTCCTTATTTTTTGACTTACGGTGTCGTCCCAGTTGATTCTGTAAGACTTCTGGGCATAATTTCGATTCGTGGTATTGTCCTGATCAATTCCTTATTTTTCAATTTACGGTGTTGTCCCAGTTAAAAAAAAAAAATTCAGCAACTTTAAACCCCAATCTACGTCGATTGGGTGGTTTCTCACAAAAAAGAGACCATATCTAGAACGAGGAGGTCGAGTATAATTTTTGAAGATTTTTTGATGTTTTTCAATCATCGGTGACCACTAACAGTGAAATCGACGGTGACCCCAGGTGGCGATCGACGAGCAATCTGGCACCAGATTCTGGTAAGGCCAGAGAGTGCTTTTTTGGACCTAGAAACTTTTTTTTTTTATGGAAGAATGTTGAAATGAATTAAAAAAAGTTGATTTTATATAAAAAAACAAAGAAATAAAACGATGTCGTTCGGGCATGGGAGGATTCATGCGTCAACCTAGATCTGACTCGGGATCTGCGTATCTGATCCAATGACCTATCCTTCAGCCAACCTTGAACAGGTTCAATTGAATCGCTAACTGAACCAAATCGAACCGCTGACCAACCATCGAACAGACTGAACCGACGTTGACCGGTCTGGTTTAGGTAAATTTTTTTTTTGCATTTTTAAATTTTTTTATATATATTATTTATATCATTATAAATTTTTTTTTTGCATTTTTAAACTTTTTTATTATTGTTATCTATGCATGTTTTAAAACTTTTAAAATTTGTTAGAATAAATATATGTTGTTCTATAATAATTAATAATAATAACAATAATGAACAAAATAATAAATAATAAAAAATTATAAAATGATTCTAAAATTAACTAATAATAAAAAATTTTTCCTGCCTAGATGTTGGAGAGAATTAAAATATTTTTTTAAATATAATTTCGTCTAGATGTCAGGGAATTATAAAAAATAATAATAATAATTTAACAATAATAATAATAATAATAATAATAATAATAATAATAATAATAATAAATTTTCATAAAAAAGAAATATATGAAAAATTTTAATTAATTTTAAAAAATTATAAAAATCGAACTTGCTCCAAAAATCCGCTTAAATGTTGAGGATTTTTAGAGATATTTTTTTTAAAATTAAACCCTAAACCCTCCAAACCCTAAAATTCAAAATCTCAAACCCTAAAATCCAAAACCTAAAAATCCAAAATTCTAAAAAAATAAAACCAAATTTGGTACGCATTCCTGGATTATCATCCAAAAGTCACCAAATCTTTAAAACCTCGATCTAAACTTATACTTAAACCATTCCAAAACTTTAAGAATACGTGTGAAAAATCTCAAGTGGAGTAATTTGTTTTTGAATGTCGCCTAGATAATGGGGTATTTAGGAAACTTTAATCCATTAAGTTTTTCAAGCGGGTCCTTAATTCACCTTAACAATAGATTAAAACTTTAATAAAAAAATATAATAATAAAATGAGATCTTAAATACAAATAGTCACACCTAAGCTCCACCTAGATGTTGGAGAGTCAAAGTGATCTCATTATATTTAAGAATCCATTTTCAAATTGCATTTCATCATTACGTACAACATTTATTAATGTATCTATTTATTATTGATTGTACTCAACTCGCATGTTTGTACTTTTACCTATCATTTGTTGTCTAATAATACCATCGTTGGCGTGTATAAAAAATGTGTTTAAATTAAAAATGTGAAATAAAATAAAAATAACATCCCGAGGAAAATAATTCTTAATATTCTGCCTAAATGTTAGAGAGTTATCAATAATTATCTTTCCCAAAGAATGTTGTTTTTATTTTTGAGGGATATCGTGGTAAATATCAGTTAAAAGCGTTATCTTTAAAAGTTCTACTTGAACGTTGAAGAATTTTAAGATAATTTTTTAACTTAAAGATTTTTTCGATATTCCTAAATAAAAAATTTCGATAAAATTAATTTTCTTTCTTTTAAAATCATAAAAAGGGGATTATTATTAAATTTCAAATTAAAACTATTTCATCCAACATCGAAATAGCGCATGATTAAATGATACTAATTTATGGGCGTTGTAAGGGTGCTGATCCTTTCCCACTCGTAACTGACTTTTCAAATTCAAAATCTATTTTCGTAAATCAAAATTTATCTTTTCGATAAACTTTAAAGCCGCTTATAGTTTTATTAAAAAGATAATATTTCGGGTGACCAATCCACCATAAAAAAAATTGATGACAACTTCTCTATTTTTTTTTAATTTTAAATTTTTTTACGTTTGACGGTCACAAAATCGTTATGATAGTTGTCAAGTGTCACGTGACATATCATCTGATAAGATAAAATGGTATTATTGATGTGACATTATAGATTTAAAAAAAAAATTTCGATTACTTAACTTTTTAAAATTTTTTATTTTGAACACTTAATTTTGAAAGTTAACAACTTGATCACTAACAAATAAGTCAATTTTTATAAAAATAGAAATAAACATTTAATATTTTTATTACATGAAATTTAATTATTCGTTGTATTTTATTGTAATTATATCATTCTAATTTGAAAAATAAATGAATATTATCTAATTGTCAAAATTACTAAAATAGCATTACGTCAAATTTTTGTAATTCAGTCCATCCAAATAAATTTAAGTAAATATTTTATATTTCATATTTCATAATATTAGGATTTTAATTACAATAGAAGTTTATGATTTTCATTTCATGCAATAAAATATTAAATGAAATATTGATAACATAAATTTATTGTAATTAGAATCTTGACATTATAAAAAATAAAATTTATTAATATTTTAGTCACTAACCTTAGTTAAATTTATTAATATTTTCATTTTCATTGTCATTGGCTCATTGTCAAATGAATTTATAATGAATTGATCACCAACATTCATGAAATTTAATATAATAATTATTTTATTATTTCTGTTACCAATTGAAATATATAGGATAATATTCAAATAAGACATTGAATTTTATAAAAAAATAGAAATAAACATTCAACATTTTTATTGCTTGAAATTAATTATGAACTGTTATTTTCTTATAATTATATGGTTAAAATTTGAAAAATAAAAAAATATTAATCAATTGTAAAAATTATTAAAAATTATTGCTTCAAATATTTATCGTTTAGTTAATCCAAATAAATTTAAGTAATTATTTTAAATTTTTTGCATTTTAGTCATCAATGTTTGTGAAATTAGTAATATTTGGATGTCACTCTCAATGTTATTTTATAATTACTAATGGCTTGTGAAATTTAATATAATTTTTTTTTATTGTCTATATTTGTTTTAATATTTTATTACATGAAATTAAAACCAAATCTTAACGTTATAAAATATAAAATCTTACTTGAGTTTATTTGGATGAATTGAATGACAAAGATTAAAAAAAAAAACTTTATTTTAGTAACTTTTGTAAGTGGATAATCTTTTTTTATTTTTTAAATATAAATGATATAATTATAATTAAACAAAAAATTATAATTTAATTCTATACATTAAAAATATTAGATACTCATTTCTATTTTCTTTATAAAATTTAAGGACTTATTTTTTACTGTTCAAATTGTAAATTTTTAAAATTGAATTATCAGAATAGAAATTCTTAAAAGTTATGATTGAAATTTATTTATTTTTTAAAATTTTATAATATCATATCAATAAATTTTAAAAAAAAATTAAAATTGAGTGAATATTTGAGTATGTTACATTTAATTGATACTTTGGGGTGTCTCCTGAAGTATGAGATGATGTAGATACCGTAACCTTTATCTAAAAAGATTGAAAAGTAAAAAGAAAAAGAATGACAAGCTACGCCCTGGGATTGTAGGTTAAAGCACCATGTACGTGGGCCTGATTTGTTAAAGCCAACTTCAAAGAGATATGAACTCTAAGAAACCGGTCCAGCCTTTGTGGTTGTGCCTCGTCATTCTCTCTCCATCATCAATTCCATTCCTTATGGTCTAGTAGTTTGCTCTTATCTAAAACTTTTCAATTAACAAATGGGTTAATAACTGTTCTTGCTCATAATTCAAGGTGTTTTTTTTTAATTTTGATTTTATCTTGTTTCCACTCTCCATTTGTTTTTCTGGGTATTTTTTATTCAGAGCTGTTTTGATGGATTTTTGTTTTTTCACCATAAAGGAAGATGGTTCACTTTGGCAAGTACTCTTCGAAGTTGGAAAATCAGTAAACTTGTTATCAGTTAAAATGAAGCAATCATTTTACATCTTGTTTTCTGAGTAATGTTGGAGACTTGAGTTCAAAATTCTAGTCAAAATAACAGTTTTAATTTCATCACCAAACTTGCTTGTAAGAAGAAATTGATAAACATTTAGCCAAGTTTAAGAGTACATTTTCTTTCTTTCTCTTTTTATTTTCAGTCTTTGTAAGTTAGATAATTTTAAAATATATTAACCAAGATCAAGATGACTAGTTAGGATTGATTTGATGTGAATAGGCGTTTGATAGTAATTAAATATTTTTAAAAATTTATGAAGTATTATAAAAACTTGCTTTTTAAGATGATCCTAGTATATAATTTATGCGTACCAGCCTGCAAAACCTGCATTATTAAATATGATCTAATATCGTAATATTATATTGTATAGAAAAAAAAAAAGAAAAAAGGGTCGTGCAATCGTGGGGATTGTCGCTGTTATATGACTATTCATGCCAGTATCTGACATTTAATACCTTTTTTCAAAATTATTTACTTTTAACCTAAATTAAATATTGCATGGGATGCTCGTGACAAATAATCTGGCAAGCTGCAAATGAATTTGAAAATTTTTTCAGAACTTCACGCAGATAGTAAAGTGTGTCTGTACGGTGAAAGCTAAACGAGAAAATGGCTTGTAAGAGAAAATAAGTAGTCTTCTGTAGTCTCTATATTCTCACTTGTCTTGCATCAATGTCATTTGTATTTTTATTGATAGACTGATTCATTTACAGGCTAGTAGTAAATGAAAAATCAAAGCGAAATTGTGAAAGAAACAAAAATTTTAAAGTTTGATTGCCCTTTAAAGAATCAATCTGGACACTCTTTGCGTCCTGCGTTTTGTGTTCCATGAACTAATATTGAGATTTTTACGAAAATAAACAAAAAATAGAAAGAAAAAAAATATTATTGTACATATATATTCTTATATTATGATTGTTAAAAATTAAATTTTGATGATTGAAATAAGTAATTCAATGCTTTATTGATATATATCACGACTATGAGCATAAATATTTTTATATACTTTTATTATTGAATTAAAGGTACAATTAATTAATTAATTAATTAATTACCTTTTTATTATTAATAGTTTTTTCTGCGGTGGGTGAAATTGACCTTGGATTGTCTTCAAAACCATTCCTAAACTGTGGTATTCCTTTTATGGATGTAAATTATGCCACATCTTTAGCATTTATCTGTTGCTCTTTCTCTTGTCCTTCATGACAATTTCTAGTCCATAAAAAATCTTTTACATCATAGGAAGATGAGACTTTATGTGGCTGAAGCTCCTCCTCAAGGGCTGCAGATTTTACAGATCATGAATGCTAAAAGGGAAAGAAAATCATGTGATACAACCGCTTGTATAATTTAACTTTACCTTTACACTCAAAAAATGGACAATCTAATTACAAGACTTTCGTGATACAGCAAAAAATTTCTATTCATTCAAGAGACTATGCATACTCTTTAACGTTGAGTTTATGGATCATATCTTCCCTGGTGGGGCCCTTGGATTGGATGGTTTGTACCATGAATAAATCCATTGGTCAATTCTTTTCATTTAGACTCTTTTAATGAACCCAACTTTTTTCCTTTTAGTCACTGCAAATTGGGTTTCCCCCACAGCAAAATTTTGATCTTCTGCTTGGGAATTTACCTACATTCTTTAAACTTGTTTCAGGTAAAGCAGGACTTGGTATCTCCACTCTTTATTACGTGTCTAGAATATTGTCAAAAGTATATATTCTGATCTCTCTCTCTCTCTCTCTCTCTCTCTCTCTTTATTTCCTTTCCTAAATACCCTTTGTTCTTCTTCAGCATCTTACTTTCCCATTTTTTTTTTTATTTCAATCAGAAACTGTTTTATTTTAATTGAAATTAATTGAAGTGAAAGAATGGAGCCTAAATAATACTAGTATTCTATTTTTTCTAATTAAAAAATTTGTGTGATGTGGTGTTAATGTATGCCTCACTGTTCAATAATTGTTCTTGTGAAATTCTGAACCAGGTTGGCACTGATTTTTTTTATTTTTTTTTGTTATTTGATGCCAGAATTTGAATTTAATTATCCAAATTAAGAATTCATCTTTCTACCAACAAGTCATGCTGATGCTTGCTACTGATTTTCAATGCTAATCTTAAAGTTAAGTTCGTGTTATCCAAGCAATCCTAGCTAGAATATATATATAGGGACTGAGAAGAGTGAAAATAAAGTAATCCAACGTTTCCAGGGAAAAATTCATTTCAGCTAGTAGAATGAAAAGAGGAAGACAGGGAGAAAGGGGGACAAAGGTTATTAATGAACCTCGTAGGTTTATTAGGCTATAGATATGCGGGGAGGGCTTCGTTCAACCTGGCAATTGCATTTAGTTCTCTCTCGTGGTTGGAGTGTGATGAAGATAGTAAACAGCATGTCAAAAGTTGAAGTTCTGATCATTTCTCTTTGCATTCTCTGCTTCTCTCTCTGCCATTGAGATATTAATTTCTACAAACAAAAGGTGGTCTGTTTCTTATAACGAAACAACAATTCACCATCATTTCGTTAATTAAATCATCAACATTAAGCTAATACAACACAGACCATTTATTTTAATCTAGTGCAGGAATCCTTTGAACATCCTTAATTAATCATCACAAACGAGGGTCATCGGAGATGAATTGCAAGTGGCTACCAAAAAGATGAATCCTGGTCGATCTTCACTCCCTAAGATTATTGTGACATTTCTCAAAATAGGAACGGCAGCTATCAATCGAAGAAACAGAAACATTGGAGGGATGGAGATGGACTCCAAATATGTGTTTAGTTTTTGTTTTTGCAGGTTGAAATAGCTGTGTTTTCCATTGAATTAGGGCAGTTAGAGTATTTTGGATTATTTTTTAAACCCTTAATTTATCATCCTTGAACCTTCTAATTTTTATACTTTTAAGATTAAAAAAGATATTCCATGCATAAACTTTTTTGAACTCATAATTTTCAAATGTCAATTTTAATATTATGCCAATCGATTCAAATATGAATCAATGAGTGTTTTAGATTTATATATACATTATTGTAAGTATATTATTTTTTTGTTAAAATACTAAAAAGTTCTTAAATTATTTTATTTTTTAAAATAAATTTTTATATTTTTATTGTATACAAATAAGTTCTTATAATTTGATTTGTAGATAAATAAACCCTTATTTCAAATGAATGATTGATTTATTTTAAATATTTATTTTAAGTACAATTTAGAAGTTAAAGGTTTATTTGGTACAAATTTAAAGGTTAAGAATTTATTTAGATTCAAATAAAATATTAAAAGTTTACTTAAGTGCAATAAAAATATATGATATCCTACTCAACTAGGTATATAGTAGGATGGGGATTAAGATAGATTAAGAGTCCATTTGGATGAGCAGTGAGATTAGTTTCGGTAAGATTAAAAATAATAGTAGATGTGAGATTAATTATTGTAACGGTAAGAGTAAAATTAATAGTAAAATATGTGTTTGGATGCAAAAGTAATAGTGACGATACGATGAATTATAGTAAAAAGAGAAAATTACCATCAAAGATATTAATTTAAAAATAATTAATAAATTATTTTTTATTTATATTTTAATATTATTTAACATTTAATATATTAAAAAATTATTCAATCAAAATATTGATATATATTAAATTATATTAAAAAATTAATTAAAATTTTAAGTATTAAAAACTATTTTTATCTATTTATTTTTAATAAATAAGGCCTTAAATGTCAAGGATATTTTTGTCCTTGCACTATATTTTTAAGGATAAAAAAGATACAAAAAAAATTTAAATAGGGACATTTTTTAAAATACATGCTGCGATGAGTTTGAAAATTTTCACTGCATCCTAAAAAGTCCAGTCACAAACTAAAGATGCAGTGCAATTGATAAACACCAACCGCACTGACCCATGTTATCCAAATGCAAAAAATGGTGCGATTAAACTCATAAAGTGCTTCAATCGCACCTCACCACGGCTTCGGTAGAATCCAAATGAAGCCTAAGAACTTCAACATATATAAATATATATATATAACCGATTTAAAATATAAAGCTTTTATTATTTTTGCCTATTTTTTATACCTGTACCAAATGGGGGGGGGGGGGGGGGGGGAATTGACAAAGAGACAAGCTATCCATAAATGGAGGCAAGTTATCCATAAATGGATTAATGGGGGCCTTAAACAACAGTTGCAATTCCCTTGTAGTCGGCCACTAATATGAAGTGGAACCAGGGAAACAAAAATATAGACATAAACATATATAAACTCCCTTTCACTTTATTTTGCAATCTTTATGCTCCCTCTTCTTTTCTTGGCATTTGTCAAAGAGAAAACCTTTCTTTTTTTACTCACTTCTCTCCATTTCACTTTGTTTGTCCATCAAAGAATAGAGCCATTTAAAAAATAACCTTGTTTTGCTCAAAGCTTTTCAATTTGTTGCTTCTAGTACTTGTAGAAGCATCTGATTTTCTTTATGAAAGTCATCTCTTTTCTTTTCTTTTCTTTTCTTTTCTTTTCTCCCTCCCTCAATCTATTCCTCTCTCTTCCTCTCCACCACATTACACATAGCAAACACAATACCCCAACGGCTCAATCTAATACACACGATCTTGCTCTTGCATTGTGTTTGCGCATATGTTTCTTGCTCTGTTTCTCTCTCTCACCACCTTTCGCTCATCAAAACCCACCACAAACCAACTACAAAACCCTATCAACTTACACCATTGCACTTCTTTATCTTTCCCATCTCCTTGTGCTTTTCCCTTTGCTACTCTATTAGTACTTCAGTTGCATGATGGCTCAATGTGGAAGGCAACTGGTTCTACTTCTCTGGCTGTTCTTAATGTTCACTTTCTTTGTTTGCCATTACCATTGTTCAAGAACCACCAACGTTTCCAAGATTAAGCCAAATTCTCAGTCTTCTTGGGGTTCTTGCCTAGACATTTCCCTATTCCAGCTTCTGGTCCTTCAAGGAAACATAATGGCCTTGGCTTACAAAATTGGAGATCACCATGAAGATCACTCAGAATTATTCCTAATAACCGCAAATAAATAAATAAATAAATAAAAGGCTGATGATGACTTTGGAGTTTTTTTTTTCTTTTTTTTTTTTAGTTTCATTTTCAATTTTCTTATTGGAATGAATGAAGAATTGGTGACCTTGTTTGTCAAAAGGAAATGTAAGTTTATCCTTTGATGCTCAAAGGAGGTATAGTTGGTTTAATCTAACTTTTTTAGGAGAGTGAATCAGGTGTAGAAAAAGAAAACTAATAGCATTAGAAAGGCAGAAGGTCTAATTTCGAATTTTTTATTTATATATCCTATGTTTGTATAAGGAGAAATCTTGTGTATAAAGAACATGTAATACATGAAAAAAAATTTCAGATGTATTTTGGCTCTTCTTCTGAACTTTCTCCCTTTTCATTTTCATTGTTCCAAAGTTAGCTATTTTTTCTTACATATACTAAGAAATTTTTGTCACCAATGAAATCTTGATTTAGTATCAACGAGGATGTCTTAAAATCTTAAGTTTTAAGTCCTCGGTTTGATTGTTTAATTATATTCTAGTTTGTTAATTAATTATTCAATAATTATAACGTGATTATAATTATAAATTTTTATTTCATTATAATTATACTAATTAAATCTTTAAAAGATCTATAATGATTGTAATATAATTAATCAAATAGAAATATAGTCTCCTTAAGGTTTTCTCTATGGGAGTGGGAGTCTTGTCGGCGTTACAAGCAAGTTTATTGCCTTAGGATTTCCGTTTTAGGTGCTCTTTGAGGATTAGTTGGTTGGATCAATAGTTAATAATAGTTGTAGTCAAGTTTGATTAGTAAGAGGAGATTTTCTGACTGGTTGGTGGTAGAGTTTTGACGTTATTGATGGAGCATGGACAAGATTTCTAATATGTTGCTGAAGAACCTAAAGTTGATAAATGAGGAGAAAGATTCTAAAGTCTCAGATATAGAGAAAGAAGGCAATGAGACAGATGACGAGAAGGCATGGCTGGTAGGGGTGTTATTCACGAAGAGGGCTTACAATAAGGAAACGATGAAAAGAATGCTAAAAGTTATATGGCAGTTGGCTAAGAAGGTTGATGTCATAGATTTGGAGGAAAACAGGTTCCTGTTTAAGTGTGCAACAGTAGTTGATAGAAAGAGAGTAATGGATGGATCACCAAACAATTGATTTTGTTTAAAGAATATATTTGGCTAGAATATTACTGTTTCAACAAGGCAACATTCTGTGTTCGTGTTTATGAGCTCCCATTTGGTATGAGGAATCAAGAAATAGTGTCACGGATTGATAGGAAGATAGGAGAGTTAAAAAGAGTCGATGCAGCACTTGATAAAGAAGGGTGGTCCGGGTTCTTGTGCATTAGGGTTGATATAGATATCAGTAAACCATTGAGGAAGGCTGTGTTGGTGACAACAGATGGACTATCTAAGGAAATCTGGAGGAGGTTGAGTTATGAAAGGCTCTCAAGCTTCTGTTATATGTGTGGCAAACTAGGGCATGTTGAAGATGAGTGTGAGGAACCCGTACAAACAGATTATAAAACAGTACAAGGGGTGGCTTTGAGCTTCACCTCTGAAAAATAAGGAATCTGTGTGGGAGAAGGAGGGCCTGCCAACAGTGTATCACCAGATTCATCTAAACAAGGGAAGAATAGGGGCAAGGACGGACAACATGGTTCGACGGTGGATGGTGGGCGGGTGGTGCACAATCTGGGGTTGGGAGAAACATAAGAGATGGGGATCAGCAGGGAATGTGGATTAGGGGGTAGGTTTCAATCAGAGTTCGGATTAACAGGGATAGGTGGAGATACCATGCAAAAATTAAAGGGAATAAATGAGATTGAAGGATTCTATGATATAGGAAGTAGCAAAATGTGGGATCTAAAAGTTGTGGGGACCACTCGACAATATAAGGAATTTGTGAAATGGGCTGGAAAATGGGTTTCATTGAGGAAGAAAGTCTAATCATTAACAAACAAGGGCCCACCACAAATAGTTGGGGAGAAGGCTTTTAACGTACAAGCTTCGAGTGCTGTATCTTCTATGGAAAGGGAACATGAGGGACACGTTATCATGCATGAAAAGGAGGAACAAGAGAGCCAAGCCACCTCACAAACACGTGGTAAAGAAGGGAAACCATGCAACGCAGAAGCTGCTGGAACATTTCAATAGCGAAGGAAATGAAAGAAAATAGCCAGGGTGTTTAGGGATCTTCACAGTAAGACGTTAGAAACAGAAAAGATAAAATCTGAGGCAGAAGGTCTGGATGAAATGGAGATAGACAAATTAGAAAAAAAGGAGCAAGAGGGGGGTGGGGGGGAAGGATGTGACTCTGAAAGTCTTTTTGAGCAAAAGACGGAGACTAGTTCCCAGTCCCGCTGAGAACAATGAAGTGCACAGCCTGGAACTACCGTAGGCTTGGGCACCCACGGATGGTTCGTGCCATTCAGAAGATGCTGAGGAGAGAAGATCCCGGGGTGGTCTTTCTGAGTAAGACTATCTTTAAAGTGGCAAAGTTAAACAGAATTCGAAGGAAATGTAGGATGAATGGGATTATACTCTTTCATTAGAGGTTCCGTAATTTGTGAAAATAAATTTCATTAGAGGTTCCATAATTTTTTAAAACATTATAACAAAATGACGTATTAGCGGTAATTTTATAGCGATCTTTTACTTACAAACGTCGCTAGCTTCCATATTTTTATAAAACTTCAGGCGTTTATTATCCAAACGCTACTAAATATTTAAATAGTAGCGTTATTACTTATAAACGCCACTGAAAACTTGATATTAGAGACGCTTCTCGAGTAAATCACCTTGAATATTTTTTATTAAAAGTTTCGGTGAATAGTTAAGGCATATTTTTGACAGACAACGCCTTCAATAATTATGACATAAAAAATTGTATGAGATTAAAGAAGGTGTTGTCTACAAGAAATGGCATTAATATTTAGACCAAAAAATTTTTCAGTCTTATTAAATTGATTTTCTTCAAAAACTCAACAAATATTAAGCTTATCAAATTGTTAGGATCGCACGGATGTTTAATTATCATAAGATTGTTGGTTCGATCAGTCCTTCAAGCTTTTTTGGGTTTAGGCACATATTATTTGTTATTGATTATTCTAGGTATTTTCTCAGCATAAACACCTTCACCAATTGCTTTAAAAATTTTATCATAGAATATTAAAGGTGTTTTTCGTTAAAAGACGCCCTTAATAATTGATAGGAAAAATATGGGGTCGATTATTAAAAGTATTTTTGGCCGAACTCGCATTCTATAATCCAATAAATTTGTTTTGAATTTTTAAAGGCGGTTTTATAATAAACGCCTTTAATATTCCATAGACAAAACTTAAATGGGATGGTTGAAGGTTTTTTTGGCTCAAAACGCCTTTAATATTCACAGGGATAATTTTTAATGGTCGGATTATTGAAAGTGACTATATCTAAAAACACCTTCATAACTTTTTGTTGGGATTATTGAAGGCGTTACCTATATGAAAACGCCATTCATAATCCATTTGCTTTTATTTTTAGTTGGTATTATTGAAGGCGTTTTTTACCCAAAATATCTTTAAATATTTTAGACAATAATTTCCTAGGGGGATTATTGAAGGCAATTTTGGTAAAAAAACGCCTTCAATGTTTTCTGTAGGGGTGAATGAAGACATTTTCTTGCTAAAAATGCCTTCATTAATCGCATCAAATAAACATAATTGATATGTGAAGTCAATTGTATATTTATGCCTAAAAAAATATTTGCTGTCAATAGTATATTTCTACCCATAAAACATTTAGTTTATATATCTGATACTATGAATTACATTTTAAAATTTGCATAATGAACATTGTTGTATTTCAAAAAGTTATCACACATCTGAAATTAAAACTGATAACGTTGCCATATTAATATACTTTTCTGAAATAATCATACTCAGTAATTTAATAATTACACATAATGTGTTCATATTAAGTATATCAATAATATTAAATCAATACCCGGCCCCAATGTACAAACTTAAAGTTTCCATTCAACATTGCATGTTAACAACATTATAACAATTTGTTCCATATATATATACAATCAACCAACAATGTCTAGCATGAAGGTTTATCAACATTGATAAATGATAATACATAATCACATCATTCTTTACAGACTTCATCTAGCTCCTCTTCTGTGAAGCTTTCTTTACCCTCATACTAAAAAAAAAATCAGACATAAATGTTAAAAAATAAGAACATAATGTACCATTTTATTTTTTTTGAATATATAACGAGTTTATGAAATTTATACTAACATTGAATGGTGTGGTCATAAAATCATGTAACATAATCTCCCGCATAAAATGAAGGACAATATCCACATTCAGTATTATTGGGTTATGAGGAACCTGAAAATTAAATTGAGTCGGTTTAAAAAATAGTTATCTACACAAACTCAGCATTAAAAGAATAAATTTGACATTTACCAGTAATGACACTCATTTCGGTTTTTTTATCTTCTTATTGAATGTAGATATTACCCTAAATTGAAAAGAAAAAAAATTAATGGGAACCTAAATAAAATTTACAATATGAAGAAATAGAACGTATATAATATAATAAAGTACTGTAATACATCTTTATAAAAGTTTCAATATCGGGGTTAGGCATCCCTGGTGGATTAACTGAATTAAGAAGGTATGGCATTAAGGATTTTGTGTCAATCACAATAAGCACCCAATGACAACTATAAAATAATAATAATGATATACTCAGAATAAGCATCAGATCATAAAATGGAACAGATTGGAGTAATTAAGGTTTGAATATAGCTTATTGTGCATTATACGGGAGCAAATAATAATCAGTCGATCTTTTCATGCATTGGATCTCATGATTAGCACGATACACGACCGTACCACTTTGCTCACTAATGAAGTTGGGGTTAATGAATCGAAATATGTTTGTCAACTGTCTTCCCTTCAGCTCTTTATATAGGAAGCTACACGATAACAATCAACACTGTTGGTTAGTATTACACCATAATACTAACTTACTACATATTGAATATGCATATTTGTAGTTATAAGCTTACCTTATATAAGTAATGATTTTAGCAGCTGATAATTCATCCGTTTCACAAAATTCTTTCATCTCATTCACATCAATGAAAGAAAATGATTGTTTATCAAATAAGTCTTCTTCAGCCTCAATGGATATGAAGTTCTTGCTGGTACATTTGTTTAACGAATATTTTGTTAACTCATCCATAGAAGCCTAGGCAAAGGTCAGACGTTGAGGCTGAACATCCTCCTACAATATTAAACTTATCTATAAGTATTAAAACCAAATCACTCAACATTATAATCAAATTAATATTCAAATTATAACAAAAATCTTATTTCTTGGGTGGTAGCTGATGATAAGATTGCTTTGTTGCTTGCATTGACAGCTTCTCGCATAGGGACGATGCTATCAGGCTGGGGTACTGGCATTACCTACTACATTGCTACCAATATGGACTCCAAAGCAAGAGTCTTTGCTGTTGGTCATTGAGGCATTGCTTTTGGTCATTAATTTGTTGTTGTTGTTGCAAAATTATTGCTTCATTTTGTGCATTTCTCATTCGTGGGGTTTTTGCTTGTTTACCAAAATACGTTGATAGCAAGATAAATTTACCAACTCCACAAACTCGACCAGGCCTTTTTTTAGTACCTAATGTTAAAGACAAAGGATCTTCTCCATACTAGATTGTCAATTCATCAGATTTTACTTTGACAGCATAATCATCCTAAAAGACAATAATAAGTTGGGCTGTTAGAACAAATCTACTTAAGTTAGTATACACTCATGCATACAACCATATTACCAATCATACATTATAACAAAAAAGCAGTTATACATACAATCTTTTTTGCCAATTCCTTGGTTGCTTCATCTGTGAAAGATCCATCCTTCCATAGATGTCCTTGTTTCCAAACATCCCATTTGAAAACTTCTGTGTTTGAGCTCACTGATTCCTATTAAATTATTGCAATAAAAGAATCAAAATGTATGAAATTAATGTTCATAAATATTCATTAATGAGTATAAAACATGTGTGCGAAGATATATAACCTCATACTTCACAATTGTATATCATTTTCTTACTGTTTGATGGTGATATTGTTGTTTGGCTCGAATGTCCCGATGTTGTTATTTGATTTTTTACAAAATCAAAATATTACGTTAATCACATATGAAAATCAAAGGCTATATTGAATACAGACTTATAAACTTGGTTTAATTTGGTAATGGGTTTACGTACTAAGAAATCTTTTAAAAGTCGATATTGAATAAAATTTATCCAATCTTCCACACTTATGACATCTTTATATGTCGTAGGTGGAACAACTAAAACATTACATTCACCAACCATCGATAAAATATATTGGGTTGTCAATCTGCTTTTAAAGTCTCTGAAAGCTTTTTTAACAGATTGCAACACAATCTTTTTACACTCAATTAGGACATCGAACCGTTCCTAAATAAGTTAACGCAAATGGTATCAACACATTGAATTTCATTTAAATGACCATATAATAAAGTTTACGAAATAGTTGCATAAACATACCACAACGGACTATCATATCTTATCCTTTAGATCATCAGGAACTCATCGCCAATTGGTGTACGTAATTGAAATTCTTTTACGAACGATGGCTCTAATATGAGTAGCCATCTTAATAGCTCCTTCCGACACAGGCTACCCATTTTGATTAAAGTCAAATTGAATTTTACTGTCAATCAGTTTGATTTATTTATTTAGGCCCCTTCCCTTTCTTTTTTGGCCTACACTTCTTTCTTCTGCGTGTTTATTAAAAGGAGAATGATATTGTTCAGAGTCCATATTACCTGCAATATTGATCATAATTATACGAATTACACAATATGACCCTCTAAATTAATCGTTGTACTTAATTTAATACAATCAATACCATACTGAGAACAAAAACATCATTTAACACACCATTCAGTAATGTGCTCATACACACCCTTCAGCAAACCACTCAGAAACACCATTCAACCTCCATTCAAACTCATTCAGTAAAACAATATCAGACAACAAGTTCAACAAACCATTCAGCATGAAATATTATTCAAACCCTCAATATCATAAAATATTATTCGACAATACAATATCAGTCAACAAGGTTCAACAAACCACAACCTAGAGGAATGCATACTACATAGAAATAGCATACTTGCCAATATTAATGAAAATATATAAACGTATATGCCAATATTAAGGAACTGAAAAAAAAATTTCTCTATTAAAGGCGTAAATAATACAATAAACTAAAAAAAAAAGACTTACCAACTTAAAACAGAGGTTCACAATGGTGATTTGTTGAAGGTCAGAGGTGAGAAATTAGAGAAAAAAAGCAATGGTCTGGTAAAAATGTGTTTAAGGGTTTGGTTTGTTTGGTAGAATAACACAGCTTCTAATCGTTATGTGTACCAAAACTTTGCAACTTCCTATGTTCAAGGTAGGGAAATGAATATAAAATTAATTAATAAAGGCATTTCCATGGAACAACGCCTTCAATAATCACTTGAAAATTTGATTGGAGATTATAAAAGACGTTTCTTACAGAAAAGACGCCTTTAATTATAAGCCTTTAAAATTATGCACCCAACTTATTAAAGGGGATTTTTATAAAAAAAAATGCCTTTTCTAAATTTTAAAAATTATAAAAGGCACTTTTAGAAAAAAAATCACCTTCAATAAGTATGGATTTCCAAAATTTCTAACAAATTATTGAAGGCGGCTTATAGTAAAAGACGCATTTAATTATCCGAGAAAATTTTTTTAGAAAAATATTGAAGGCGTTGTTTTCTGAAACCGCCTTCAATAATTATATACAAACTGTGATAAAAATTATTAAAGGCGTCTATCTTAAATATATGCCTTCAATAACATGTTACAATATATTTAGTGGTATATAAAAGGTATTTTACAATAGAAGATGCCTTTAATAATTCTCAAAATATTTAGTAAGAAAATTTTGAAGGCGTCTGTTATTAACAAATGCCTTCAATAATTGAAGGCACCTTTTCTAATAAATGCCATCGTGGTATATCGAAGGCGGCTTATAATAAAAGTCACCTTTAATAATCATGGAAACTTTTATTAGAAAAATTAATAAAGGCATTGTTATCTGAAATCGCCTTCAGTAATTATATACAAACTGTGATAAAAATTATTAAAGGTGTCTATCTTAAATATAGGCATTCAATAATAGTGTTACAATATGTGTAACAATATATAGAAGGCATTTTACAGTAGAAGATGCCTTTAATAATTCTTAAAATATTTAATGAGAAAATTTTGAAGGCGTCTGTTATTAACAAATGCCTTTAGTAATTGAAGGTGCCTTTTTTAATAAACGCCTTTAATTACCATCATGGTATATCAAAGGCAACTTATAATAAAAAATACCTTTAATAATCCTGAAAACTTTTATTAGAAAAATTATTGAAGGCATTGTTATCTGAAACTGCTTTCAGTAATTATATACAAACTGTGATAAGAATTATTAAAGGCGTTTATCTTAAATATATGCCTCCAATAACAGTGTTACATTATGTGTAGCGGTATATAGAAGACATTTTACTCTCAAAATATTTAATGGAAAAATTTTGAAAATGTCTGGTATTAACAAACACCTTCAATAATTAAAGGTGCCTTTTCTAATAAACGCATTCAATTACCATCATGGTATATCGAAGGCGACTTATAATAAAAGATGCATTTAATAATCATGAAAACTTTTATTCGAAAAATTATTGAAGGCGTTGTTATCTAAAATCACTTTCAGTAATTATATACAAATTGTGATAGGAATTATTAAAGGCATTTATCTTAAATATACGCCTTCAATAATAGTGTTACAATATGTGTAATGGTATATAGAAGGCATTTTATAGTAGAAGACGCCTTTAATAATTCTCAAAATATTTAGTGGGAAAATTTTGAAGTCGTCTATTATTAACAAACGCCTTCAGTAATTGAAGGTGCCTTTTCTAATAAACGCCTTCAATTACCATCGTGGTATATCGAATGTGGCTTATAATAAAAGACGCCTTTAATAATCATGAAAAGTTTTATTAGAGAAATTATTAAAGGCGTTGTTATCTAAAATCACCTTCAGTAATTATATACAAACAGTGATAAGAATTATTAAAAGCATATATCTTAAATATACGCCTTTAATAACAGTGTTATAATATGTGTAGCGGTATATAGAAGGTATTTTACAGTAAAAGACGTAAAATAATTCCCAAAATATTTAGTGAAAAATTTTTTAAGGCATCTGTTATTAACAAACACCTTCAGTAATTGAAGACACCTTTTCTAATAAACACCTTCGATTACCATCGTGGTATATCAAAGGCGGCTTATAATAAAAGACGCTTTTAATAATCATGAAAACTTTTATTAGGAAAATTATTGAAGTTGTTGTTATCTGAAATCGCCTTCAGTAATTACATACAAACTGTGATAAAAATTATTAAAGGCGACTATCTTAAATATATGTCTTCAATAACAGTGTTATAATATGTGTAGCGGTATATAGAAGGCATTTTACAATAGAAAATGCCTTTAATAATTCTTAAAATTTTAGTGGAAAAATTTTGAAGGCTTCTCAGTAATTGAAGGCACCTTTTTTAATACTCACCTTTGATTATCATCATGGTATATCGAAGGTGATTTATAATAAAAGACGCATTTAATAATCCTAAAAATTTTTATTAAAAAAATTATTAAAGACATTGTTATCTGAAATCACCTTCAATAATTATATACAAACTGTGATAAGAATTATTAAAGGCGTCTATCTTAAATATACTCCTTCAATAACAGTGTTACAATATATGTAGCGGTATATATAAGGCATTTTACAGTAGAAGATGCCTTTAATAATTTTTAAAATATTTAGTGGAAAATTTTTGAAAGCGTCTGTTATTAACAAATGCCTTCAGTAATTGAAGGCACCTTTTCTAATACTCGCCTTCGATTACCATCGTGGTATATTGAAGGCAGCTTATAATAAAAGATGCCTTTAATAATCCTAAAAACTTTTATTAGGAAAATTATTGAAAGCGTTGTTATCTGAAATCGCCTTTAATAATTATATACAAATTGTGATAGAAATTATTAAAGGCGTCTATCTTAAATATACGTCTTTAATTACAGTGTTACAATGTGTGTAGTGGTATATATAAGGTATTTTACAGTATAAGACGCCTTTAATAATTCTTAAAATATTTAGTGAGAAAATTTTGAAGCCGTCTATTTTTAACAAACGTCTTCTATAATGGATTACTAAGTTTAAAGGTATATTGAAGGTGCTTGTTCAAATAAATGCCTTCCATTACCATCATGGTATATTAAAGGCATGTCATAATAAAGGATGCCTTCAATAATCAGCGAAAAATTTTTTTACTAAAATTATTGAAGGCGTTGTTTTCTGCAATCACTTTCAGTAATTAACTATAAAACTATGATACGATTTATTAAATGAGTCTTTCTTAGATATACGCCTTCAATAACAGTGTTAGAATTTCTGTGATGATATGTTCAATGTGCCTATAATATATTCAAAAAATATTTGAGAGGCAATTATTGTTGGTATTTTTTGTTAGTAAATGCCTTCCATAATCCTGTCCAATAAAAATCTTCCTAAACTTAGCGCATCAAATCACCATCTTCAAGCTTTATCTTCATTATTATATCTTTTTAGATCAAGTACAATTTACTTTCCCTTTCTTTTCGTTTTTAGTATTTGAGCATTATCTTTTAGAACCCTATTTCGACTATTAATAACTTATTGACTTTAGCTCTTACTTAATTCGACTATTCCTTCAGCTCTTGCAAATCACGATTTTTTTTTGTGAAAAATTTTTTCTACAAAACCCACTTTATTTTACCTTATGTGAACCCCAATACCATATACTCTTAGGTATTATCTACGTTAGCAGTAGAGTTTTAACAATCATAATATCTGGTAGTTGATAAATTACTTCACACCAAGGAGTTATCATTCTGTGTAAGTATTATTCTTATTATTATCTTTTGTTTAAAATATAGTAAACTATGCAATTGTACATGTTCGTTTTCATATTAATTATTTATATACATTTGGTCTGATTATGTAGCAACTAATAAATGGATAAGAGTTGGATGCAAAAGTATAGATTAAGTAAAGAGTACAGAGATGGAGTAGAAAATTTTCTTAATTTTACATTTGAGAATACAAGTGAAGATAATATGATATTATGCCCATGTATGAAATATGCTAATATCAAGTGGCAAATACATCAAATTGTTTATGAGCATTTAATTTGTATTGAATTCCTATCGAGATATGTTAATTGGTATTTTTATGGAGACTCTGTATCGTCAAGGTCTTTCACTACAGTTTTTTCAACATCAAAGGCTCCCTATTACCAACATGATCCCTTTATAGCAGATGACATTAAAGGCAAGTTACGAGATGCTTTTAACATTCATAACCAAAATTTTGTAATCTTTCTCATGAAAATGAAGGATTTAATGAGTCCAATATTGAAATGCATGAATTTGGTGAACCTGGGATAGGCATACGAGACCAACAACCTAGAGGAAAAGCATCAAAGTTCTATAGGTTGCTTAAGGAGATGAATGAAGAACTTTTTGAGAAATCGAAACATTCAAGGTTGTCTTTTTATGTTTGTCTTTTTCACTTGAAATGCTTATGTGGATGGATGAAAAACTCTCTAACTTTATTATTACAGTTTATGAAAGAAATATTTTCTTTTATGAAATCCTTGAATCTTGTAAGGAATAAAAAAATATGATCAAGGATTTAGGTCTCGGATATGAAAAAATTCATAGTTGTCCTAATGATTGTATGTTGTATTGAAGGGATAAAAAAAATCAAGAATCTTATCATTTGTGTGGTATTTCTCGTTAGGTTGATAAAAACCTCGATCAAAGGTTGAATGATGATGGTGATGAGGTATGTGTAAAAAAAAAGCTTGTTAAGGTTTTATGCTATTTTTCATTAATACTAAGACTGCAATGACTCTACATGTCTTTCAAAACTGTGGATTCAATGAGGTGACATCTTGAAAAGTGGACGGATGATGGATCATTAAGGCATCTTACAAATTCTTTGACACGAAAGTCATTTCATTCTAAGTTTCCAAACTTTATATTTGATCCTCAAAATGTTATGCTTAAATTGGCATCTGATGGATTCAACTAGTTTCAAATGATGAGTACTTCTTATATTACTTGGCCAGTTGTATTGATTTCTTACAATTTGTCACCATAGATTGCTATGAAGCAATAGTCATTTATATTGTCTATGATAATTTTCAGAGAAAAAAATATAGGTAATGATATAGACATCTACTTACAATCTCTTATTGAAGAGTTAAAGCAATTATGAGAATGAGTTAAGACCTATAATGCATTAAATGCAGATAACTTCAATATGCGTACTGCTTTATTATAGACTATCAATGATTTTTCTGTTTATACGAATTTATCTGATTGGAGTACAAAAGTTCGTTATGCTTGTCTATGTTGTGCTGTACAGACATGTTCGACGTGGTTACGTAATGGTAGAAAGTTTTATTATATAAGACATCATCGATGGTTAGATGATAATCATCGATTTAGATACTAAAAACATCTCTTTAATGAAACTAAAAAGTTGAAGAGATCGCATTTACCCATTAATGGGTCTACTATTTGTCAAAGTTAAAAGATATATAAAAAAAGAGTGAATGATATCTTTGAAGGTGTCTGGCCTCGTATTATGCAAGTTGGTGATAGTCATACAGAAGTTGATGATCTTGATGTTTAAAGTGATGAAGAGGACGATAAAGTACATGACCCCAATGAGTATAAGTTGTGGAAAAAAAGTATATTTTTTAAGTTACCTTATTGCAAATATAATTTATTAGCCATAACTTTGATTTGATGCACATAGATAAGAATGTTTGCAAAAATTTTATCGAAATAATTCTCAATGTGAATAGAAGATCCAATGATAACTTAAAGAATTGGCTTGACCTAGTTGATATAGGGATTTACCCAGACCTTCATCTGATGTTGCTTCCTAATGGTAAATATCAATTGCCTGCTGCTTGTTTTGAGATTTCTAAAGCCGAAAAAGATATGTTTTACAAGGTTTTGAAAAATGTCAAAGTTTTGGATGGCTATATATCAAATATATCAAGATGTGTGAATATGAAGGACTGAAAATTATCATCATTAAAGTCACATGATTATCACATTTTGATGCAAGACTTACTTTCAATTGCTTTACGCTCATCAATGTCAAAGCAAGTGACTTATGTGGTAATTGAATTAAGTAACATATTTAAATCTCTATGTCAGAAATGTATGAATGTGGAAGAGCTTGATAAAGTTCAAGATCGAGCTGCGATAACTTTATGCCATTTAGAGAAGATCTTCCCTCCAAACTTTTTTACTATTATGATGCATTTGGTTATCCACATTCTATATGAAGCAAAAGTCGGTAGGTCAATTTATTATCGATGGATGTATCCTATTGAAACGTATTATTTGTTAATATATTGATTACGTTTTTATTGATTATCAAGCCAATCTACTTAAAATAATATATGACTAATGTTTTATGCTATAGGGTTTTAGGGAGGTTAAAGTCTTATTATCGTAACAAACACTATCCAGAAGGTTCTATTACTGAAGGATATTTAACAAAAGAGTGTGTAACATTTTGTTGTCATTATTTGAAAGATGTTGAAACGAGATTTAATAGACCTTTAAGAAATATTAGAATGCAACATACAAACTCAGTCTACAAATATCTTTTTCAAAGTTTTGGACAACCCATAAGCAAAGCTGAATTGGTGGAGTTAGATGATAAATTTTGGGCACAAGCACATTGATATGTTCTTTTTCATCATGACTCAATTGAATCGTTTCATACGTAAGTTGTTTAGCAAGCAAATTATACATTATAGTAGGCATTATTTATTATGTTTTTTTTTTATGTTAATACTTTATCATGATGCATTATAGTGAGTATAGAAATAATTTGAGAGATCCTGCACATTATCGATGATCAAACCCTTGAACGGTTGATAAGTTATTCACTGAAAACTTTCATGAATGGTTAGGAGCAACTGTAAGTATGCCATACTTCCCATTATTTTTTATCTACACAGAATGCTTACGGTAAAAATAATATTAATAACATCTATATATTTATTTCACTTTTATAGGTTTGGAGAGGAAGGCTTGTTAGTGAAGAGGTGAAGTGCCTTTCACACGGTCCAAATTGGATTGTGAAACGATACAAAGGTTTCATCATAAATGGATTTAGATTTCACATGAAATCCTATGAGAGATTTAGAAGTACACAAAATTCAAGAGTTGTTGTGACTTCATTAACTACTAGCTATGCTACTGTTAGAGACACAAACCTTTTAGAAGGAAATGTTAACTATTATGGCATGATTAATGATATCATTAAGTTGGATTATTATGGCAAGTGAAAAGTTATCTTCTTTCGATGTGATTGGGTAGATGTGAATAGTGAGAAGGATCTTAAGAAAGATCAGTATAGATTTACACTTGTTAATTTTTCTCGATTAATTCACACAGAACAACACCTCATCGATGAACCTTATGTATTTTCATCTCAAGTCAAACAAGTATTTTACTCTGAAGATCCAAAAGAATTGGATTGGTTTGTTGTTATTTGAAACACACTTAAAGACTTATTTGATATGGGGTTAGATACCAAAGATGATGTTGAACATGAAACTGAATGTTATCCTTTTACTGAATAAAACTTGGATGAGAATATCTCCAGTACCAACGCTTAGTGGGTCTGTAAAGATGTTACTGAAGACATTTATGAACCATGATTCCGTGCACCTATAATTTGTAATTCGAGTGTTTAAGACATAATGTAGTAAATAATAGTATGTAAATAATGCACATTCACTATTGTTTAATAGTTGTTTTCTAAATCATACATTATATTTTAATTTAATTAAATCGATATGTTTTTTATATATCATAGGTTTTGATTTCTTAAATTGAAAATGTCTTTATATATCTTTTGAACTAAAATTTTTTTTATATTCACTTTTATGATATAGGTAAGCTACAATGCAAAAAAGTAGGTTGAAAGGAAAACATATCAGAGTTATTAGTTTAAAATCGTCTGTGGCATTTGTAGATATTGGCTATGGACTGAATCTTTTGGAGAAAAATAAACGTACCGTCGGATCTAATTCCGTCACTTTTAACTCTTCAACTGATATTGGATTAGGCAATAAGGGAGGTCTAGGTTTAGATAGTACCCCATCAATTGATTATGCTTTAAATTCGAATCCAAGTATGATATACTCCAATTTTAGAATTTGAGTATAATAAAAAAAGTATTATGATTTTACAAATCTATTATATATTTGTTGCAGTTGATAACAATGGTCAACGGAGGACCAGAGGCAGGACAACTTTGAACGAATTGTTTGCACTACCTCCTAATGAGCATATTGTAGTGTCTGTAAACTCTGATAGGCAACAAATTGGTGAAGAGGCTCAACTATTGACTGGATTTCTAGGGATGCTAGCCCGTAGTGGAATGAAATTGCCTATTCATTATGAAACATGGCATAATATTCCAAAAGAAGTTAAAGCCGATGCGTTAAACTTTATTGAGGTATTAGTATAATTAATTAGATATATTCAAATTTTTTATTTTACATTTTGTTTACTTATTCAAACTGTTCTTATTGTATTATTACAGTCAAGATTTGTACTTGAAATACCAACTTCATATGTGCTTAAGTCCTTGAGAAAGAAATAGAAAGATTATAAGCATAATTTGAAGAATAAGTATTTCGATTAAAATAGTACTATAAAGGCTATGATGTAAAATCTACCTTGTAATGTGATTAGGTGGCAATATGAACAACTAGTTAGATTTTGGTTCTCAAGAAAAAGAGAGGTAGTAGTTTATAACTTTGTATAATATAATGAAAATGATGAAAGTGTTTGATGATTTAAGTTGGTAATATTTGTATTTCTATCATATAGGCAATTATTTTTTATGAAAAGAAAGAGAATAGATTAGAATTGGTAGTAGAAAGCAACAGAAATATAGCCATACAAATGGATCAAAAAGTTTTGCAAGAAAGCAAAAAGAAATCATAAGTTTATGATAATTAACTTATTCCAATTAATGAATTTTTTTTGCCATTGAAAGGTAAATATGAAAATTAACATTTATTGTTTTGTTTTTATAGATTTGATTGTTTCAATACATGATATTAAACTTATCGAAAGTTTTGCACTTAGTTACACAGATGATATGTATGAAAGGTTACTGTTTACGTATATTTATGTCTTTATTATCTGGTTGTTGTTATTGTTGATTTTTAATAGTTTTGATACCTTCAATACTTGATATTAAGCTTGTCCGATTGATTGAAATTGGTTTCTATGGTTGATATGAGAGAAAAAGTTGTTAGTTATCTTTGTTTGGGAATATTTTTGCATATAAAAGGTAAATATACAAATAAATTTTGGATGCCTTTCAACATATTGAATGACTTCAATCCTTCATATTAAACCGAGAAAAAATAATTGAATATGGTTTTCATGATCGATATGTGTGAAAGCCCAAAATGCATTTGTTCTTTACATATGTTTAAGACTATTATGTTGTTACAGGGCCAAAATATAAATAAAGGAGATTAAAGTTATTCGAAATTTTAATACTTGATTAACATGATTGATATGCATAAATAAGTTACGGTTGATATGTATCCTATCAAATAACATATGTTTTTGTATAAGAGAATGAGATGGGCGATACAATTAGACGTGTGAAACTTTTTCACGTAACACACATAAAAAAGATGGATCTTACATGAATGTCGAAACATAAAAAATTATGGTAATTTGTATCATCTATTTTAACATAAAGTAAATACTAACTGTTTTTAACATATAATCAATTAGTTATTAAACTTGATTGTTGTATATGACAATTTCGCAAGAGAAAGCGAAAGAGAAAATGGCTGCTGAGATTGAAGTAGCATCTGAAGATTCTTTCAATATGTAAGAAATGGAAAATTGAATATTCATAGAAGTTGCTAGAAAAAAAAGGCATGGATGGGTCCGAGGCCTTAGATTAGATCCAACACCATCTGCCTACTATGGACATAACTCTCCGTAATTTACATTATCAATAAGTCAATCTTCGCGAGACATTTCATTATTGAGAGGGGAGTTACAAACTATGCAACAACGTTTTTAGCAAATGAAAGCAGAAAGAGAATAGGAGCGTGCCAAAATTGAGGAAGAACGAACTAAAATGGAGCTAGAGCATGCAAAATTTCAACAGTTGCATGATTGATTCGAACATCTTATGAATTTTGTGCAACAACAATTTTCAAAAATGATCTTGGTACTCCATCAACTCAGGTATTATATTTAGTAAATATTAAAATTTTTAAATAAAAAATAAGCATACAATAAAGTGTTAAAAATTATATGGTATTATTCAGTAGGTTGTTGAGCACGCTAATGACCAATGTGAAAAATTTTCTTCATCAATTGGGAGCCAGCAAAATGTATGTAGTCATCCATTTCATACATTTTAATTTTTTTTTGTTAATGTATTTACAATATTTAAATGTTATTATACTAATTATTAAACTTTGTATTAATTATATGTATATTTAAACGTGAATAAAGTTAATATTAAATTCAGTTTATGAATTTAAGCTCTTTACTAAAAATAAAATTTATTATAAAATTGTAAAAAAGAAAAATTTTTACATAATAGCGGCATTTCTATTGGCCAATGCCGCTAAATGAATAATTTAGCAACATTTGTAGCATAAAATGCCACTAGTAGTAGCGACGCTCTTTCCAGCAAATGCCGTTAGTTTGGTGGTATTTTTTATAGAAACGTCACAAAAGCAACGACGTTTTTCTCATAACAACGTCACTGAATTAGCAGCGCCTAAAAGACACAAACACCATAAATATTGAGGCATTTTCAGATTTAAACACCATGCAAAGTAGCAGCATTTTCTATTACAAACGTCATCAATGGAACGACGTTTTTCTCATAAAAATGTCACTGAAATAGCGAAGTCTCTAAGATATAAATGTCGCTAAAATGGTGGCACTTCACATACAAATATCGCTAATATTGAGGCATTTTTTTGAAAACGCTGTTATTTATCGTGATGCATGTATAGGCGGCACTCTGTGTGGCATTTTTTTGCAAACGCCGCAACCTTATAGTGGCGTTAATAAACGCCACTAAACGGTTAAAAAAATGTCGCTAAAAACCAAAACCCCTGTAGTGAAATAAATCTAAATTAAAAAACTTTTGAGGTTTCAAAGGCCACGTACTTGAAGGTTTTGGGAGATTATGTCCGAAAATCTTAATAATTATGTCTAAAGATCTTTATAATCATTTTCATCATTTTAATTTTGAAAGACTTAGGGATTATACTTGGAGAGTTTACAAATTGTTCTCATTTTGTGCTCGATAGTTTCAAAGTTATGTTCAGAGGTCTTATAAATATTTCTTATCTTTATTTGAAGGACTTCAGAAGTCTTATAAATTTTTCTCATCTCGTGTCCAAAGGTTTTAAGGATTATGCCCAGATGATTGTAGATAGCTAATTTTGTTTGGCTAGAATCAGACACCTAATTTTGGCTGAGTAGAATCAAGTTAGTTGAGAAGGCTTTAAAATCTAACTCAGTTTGAATCTAACATTTTTTTAATTTTGATGAGTTTTCAAAATTGAATTTAGGACCAATTCAATCTGCGTTAAGGACAAACTTAGTCAAATATGGTCAAATAAATTCAAATTTGATCAAAATTAGTCAAATTGGGTCTAATATGGATCTGGATATTTATCAGATGATATTATTTTATTAGAATTGTTCTATACAATAATCTAAGTTTTTTCGTTATGATTAATTATGACATGAATATTGATGTGAATATTTGGAATGCTAGACTTAGCCATATAGGTCAACAAAAAATGAATAGATTAACAAATAAGCGATTACTAGATCCTATTAAGAAAGTTAATTTACCATTATATGAAAATTATCTAGTAAAAAAAATGATAAGAAAACTATTTGATAAAAGAACTAGCTGAAGTTTTATTGCAGTTACAACATTCTGACATTTGTGGCCCAATTAATGTTATGGAAAGGAGGTTAGTATTTCATCACATTCATCAATGATTTTACACACTTCAGGTTTGTCTATTTGATTTCTCATAAGTTTAGAGCATTAGAGTGCTGTAGAAAATATGCGACCTTGGTAGAAAATCAATTAGACAGAAATGTTAAAGTGTTAAAAATGAACCGATTACTGAGTATTTATCCAATCAGTTCAAACAATTATGTGATGAAAAGGGTATTGATAGGCAGTTAACCATTCTTAAGACTCCACAACAAAATGGTATTATGTAGAGAAATAATAAGACTCTTCTAGAAATAGTGAGGTCTATGATGGCCTAATAAATTTGCTAATCACTTTTTGGGATGCATTGTTAACCGCTACCTATATACTTAATAGAATACCTTCCAAATTAGTTACGTCCACCCCTTATGAATTATGGATTGGGAGAAAACTTTATCTCAGTAATTTGAAACATTAAGGTTGTGCTACCTATGTACATGAGGCTACTTATCCACATAGCAAGCTTGGTTCTTTACGTAAAAAAAATATATTTGTAAGGCACTCCAAACATTTAAAAGGATATAGGTTCATAAGTGAACAATTAAATGGGAGTGTAATTGAATTTGAATCTTGATGCCATTTTGTTAGAAAGTGAATTTCCAAAGAGAGGTGAGATAGATTAAGAAATATCTCTTTACGAGATTGAGAAAACAAATGATTTGTTAGTTCTAAATCAATTAATGCATATTTTTGATAAAAAACCAACAGCGTCTCATCCAAGTGAAAGCATGACTAAAGATGATAAATTGGTAAATTAGTTTCCCAAGAATTATCAGTCAAGCGAAGTAATAGTGAAAATATTCCTTGACATCATTTTGACATAAAAGGGAAAGCATTTTTTATTACTCTACAAGATAAAGAAAATCCAAGAAATGTTAAAGAAACTCTTTCATTTTTTGCAAAATAAAAGTGGATGAAAGTAATGGAAAATGAGATAAAGTCTATAAGATCAAACCATGTTAGGAAATTGGTTGATTTTTTTAAAGGGCCAAAGCGATTGGGAACAAATGGTTTCTCAAGATTAAAGGTAAGTTAGATGGGATAATTAATAGATATAAAGCTCGTTTGTTAGCAAAAGGGTATAGTTAATAAGAAAAAATTGATTATGAAAAAATTTTCTTTTTTGCTGTGAGATTTACCTTGATACGCTTAATACTAGTCATTATAGTCAGTTTATATTTGGAGTTATATTAAATGGATATGAAAATTGCCTTTCTAAATAGAGGACTAGTAGAGGAAATCTATGTATAATAACTAAAAGTTTTATTGATAAGAGTCAAAAGCACAAAGTGTGCAGGTTGTTAAAATCGATTTACGACCTCAAAGAATCTTCTAGACAATGTTATATTAGGTTTTATCAACTGATAATTTCATATGATTTTATCATGATTGATGAAGACCATTGTGTGTATGTTAAAAAAGACAAAAATAAATTTGTGATATTATCACTTTATGTAGATGACATACTATTGGTTGGCAATGATAAGAAGTATATAATTAAGGTGAAAACTTGGTTGCTCTTAAATTTTGAAATAAAAGATATAGGCGAAGCAGCTTACATACTTGGTATAAAAATTATAAGAGATAGATCTAAGAAGTTGTTAGCTTTTTCACAAGAGTAATGAATTAAAAAAGTTCTGAAATGATTCAATGTAAGATTACATGCTGATAGATACTCTTATGGTGAAAAGTGAAGACCTTGGCCAAAGAATATGTCATAAGACTCCACAAGAAAAAGAACAAATGCAAGAATTCCTTACTCTAGTACTGTTGAAAGGCTTATGTATGCTATTATGTGCACAAGGTTGAACGTTTGCTATGCCATGGGCATGGTAAGTAGATATCAATCTAATCTAGGTCAATCTCATTGAAAAATTGGTAAAAGGATATGAGATATCTAAAAAGTACTGTGAATTATTCGTTATGCTATCAATAAAGTGATCTACATTTGGTTAGCTATATGAACGTCGATTAGGGAGGAGATTTAGATAAAAAAATGTACCTACAACTACGTTTGCTTATTGAATAGTAAGGCTATTTCATAAAGTAGTAAGAAATAAACTTGTATAGCATTATCTATAATGAAAGCTAAATTTATAGTATTTTCAGTAACAGTATAAGAGACTATTTGGCTTAAAAGATTCCTGAATCATTTGAGATTTAAGAAAATGAGTCCAACTCAGTGTCGGTGAATTGCAATAGTTAAGCTACAATCGTATTCATAAAGGATCTCAAATATTATTCTAAGACTAAACATATAGATGCCAAATATAACTAAATGACAGATATGGTTACACAAAAGAAAGTTAACATGTAGTAGATTTCTATGCATAAAAAATTACAGATCCATTTACTAAGCCCATACCTAGAGATGTGTTTAATAGCTATATGAAATCTCTAAAATTGCGTAGATGTTGATGCACATGTATTGATTAAACAATTCTATATGAAACAATGTACGATATTTTCTCATTTAAGTTGACTTATATTGATACAATTAATGCCAATAAAGTTTAGTACTTTGTTTTGCGATACATGCATATATGTATAAGTACATATACATATGATTTAAAAAATATGTCAAATAGATGATTAATCTTCTCACACAGACAATTACCTCAATGGTTTGTCACTATAGAGATCATATTAGTTTTAAGCTATGAATTAAGAGCTCAAACTTAAAATGAAATTGCCTTGATAAAGGATTAAGATGAGATTACTCGATATTGAGATTTGTGACCTAAAGTGAATAAACCAATAATTCACTTTGTTTGTCTTAATATGTAAAATGGAAGTGTTATTGATTAAATGAAATCAAGTAAAGTTGTGGACTCAAGTTCGATAGTGAGAGTATCTAAACTATCACTTGTACGGTATTGATATATCTATGATGAAAAATATATGCTTCCCAAGAAAAGAAAGATAATATCAAGCATGTGTTTCAATCATATTTGCATTTTTTTACTAATAAAGGTAATAGAAGAATAGATCTCAGCTTCTTGTTGTATGAGACCCTTAAGATCAAAAGATTTCATATTTAGTACCATCAAAGACTTTTGATTGTTTCTTAAAGTTTTAGTTCAATGTTAGCTATCTTGGATTGTTGCCAATGGTCATAGATGATTTGATCTAATGGGATATATCTAGATAATAGTTAAATTGAAATTGAGAGACTTTAAAAGAAGGAAAGATTATTTAGGTGTCATATTTGGTTATATTCATCGACCGATCAATTATGTTTGAAACATTGAACATAATTGTGAATATATAAGTATATCATATAATATGATAAATGAAAGATTGTGAAAAACTTGAAATGTGACTGAATGGGTTTAGGGTGTTGCATACTTACTTTGTTTATACTTAAGAGTTACTATATATATACCTAGTAATTGTATAACTGACTATATATGATTATGAGCTGTTATATGTACCTAACAGTTGTATAGCAACTAAGCTCTCGAAGTATGATGGTCACATAATTTATTTCATTGTATGAATCTAATGTAAAGAATAGAGAAAACATTCTTGAGATTATAAGAGTTTAACACACATTCTATGTAAGTGGGAGATGAAGGCATAACTGCCCATTATACAAAGTGGCACAAACTCTCATAATGGGTTATAAACCCATGAAAAAAAAAAAACTACCTTTAAGCAGTTTTTGGAGTAAAATATAAACTGCCTTAAGCAGTTCATGACATTACTGCTCATCCCATTTTTTAAATGAATGAATGGCATTTGGTCATTTTTTTAAAAGAGAAAAAAGTCTCTCATGAAAAGTAAAGAAAGAGAAGGAGAAAAAGTTAGGTAGGTATTTGAACAACTCTTAATAAGGAATTCTTGCATTTGGTGTGAAGTATTTATACTATGGAAACGAACAGTTGCTGTATTATGATCTTGTTTAATGACCTATAATTCAAGTCGAGATTTTGCTTCCGCTTCCGCTTCCATTTAATAAGTAAATATTTATGATTATGTTTGAATATATATTTTGCATAAAAAATTATCTTACACATTTTATTACAAAAGACTTTATTTTCCAAAAATATTTTATTTGCTTTCTATTTGCATGTCCTTTTTTATAGTTTTAGAAATTGGTTGTGTGGGGCTTTATTTTTAAATAAATAAGAATTGATTTTTTTTTTAATTTTCTTCTCAAACAAGACTTACAAAACAATAAAAAATAATATCTACAAATTCAATCTAACTAATGGAATGAAAATATAATATATAATACTTAAACTTAAAGTGTCCATGCAAGACAAAAGGCTCATTTTCTTAAGAACACCTATAAAATTACCAAATGTACAATTCTAGAGAAAACTACTCCTTCATATCTTCAACATTTTTGTCCTTTGATCACATTAGTAACTTGTTTCATGTCATCCATCAACAGTATACAATCATCTTTCACTTTTGAATCTTTTTATGCAAATAAATATAAGAATCTACATTGTAGGATGATTTAACAAGAAGTTAACATTGTTGCACTTTTCTAAAATCATATCAGACCTACATGATACAATGAATGCATGGATAAGTTGATGATTGATGAAACAATCCATATGCAATGACTTGAGATGTAATGCTTTTTATGTATACAGCATTCAAAATATAAGAATCCTATTATTAGTGAATACAAAATGAGAAAAAAAGATCGAGGACAATAACATGAAATGAACTTCTAACTAATTTCAAAACCTTTTTGTTATTTTTTGAAAATTTCTCTTTGCTATTTTTCACAATTTTTGTTGACTACTAAAGAAAATCCAAAATTTTTAAACATTTTTTTAATTTTTTACACTCAATCTTTTTTTCAAAATTCTTTACTAGACTGTTTAAGCAATCTGACCAGTTATTAGCTTTTTCTTATGCTTTTATTTTTTCTATTTTTAAATATAACTCTTTTTTACTCATTCCCTTTTGTTAATATTGGAAGAAGGATTTAACTAAATGAATTTTTTTTATTTGCATCCATTTTCTTTTTTTTTGGACAAAAATGACTAATAACAAAAATACATTTACCATATTATAAATCTTTATTTTATTCTCTCATTTTTATGCCTTTTTGAAAAAGAAATCCAAAACACTTTTTATTTAAAACAAAAATTCTTTTTCTTTAATCTTTTAAAAAAGAAAGGGTAAAAATGAAATTCTTTTAGAAAATGAGCTAAAAAGAAGTTGTTCTATTTTATCCTTTTTTTTTACATTTTTTATTTCAAAGAAGAAAAATGAAAACACCATTTTTTTAGTAAAATATATAATTTTTTTCAAAATTTTATTTGTTCCTCCTTTTTATCAAAAAAGTAAATTTTTTTATTGGAAATGCAAAAAAATCTAGACAATGTAGGTAATTTAAATCAAATTTAACACTACCACAAAAAATTATGTTAAATAGAAGAAAAAACTTTTTTGACTTAATTATTTCCATAATTTTCTTTTGTATTTTCTAGTGTTGTAACATATCAACAAACATGCACATTTATTATCAATATATGAAAATGGCATTGTCAAAATAGGTTCTCTCATATGTCCTAATTTTAGGTAATTCTGAAAGAGAATTGGCATGGTTCTACTTAGAGCTAGCTTTTTAGGTTTCCTTATATGATGGGTCTGTATTTACATGCATCTGAAGATTCTTAGATTACTCCAACTATTATTCATGTTGGACTGGTAAGAGACCTCAATCCTCACTTCTCATAGTTCACAAATGAAAAAGATTTAATCTAAGTGAAAGTATTTTGCTTGCCATTATTGAGGTTATCACCTCATGATAATATAGGTATTTACTCATTTCTACAATGGATGAAACTTTGGTATAAAGTTCGTTAATGAGATTAATGTGTTGTATATGAATGAAGGAACATAACATCACAATCCATATCTTAAATGCTCTATATTTATTAAGAACAATATATATATAACTTAATAAAAATAACATAACATGGTTAAACCATGAATGCAATGCAAAACTCTTTTTTTTTCTTAACAAAAGATCAAAATTAAAGAAATTAAAGTAAAATATTAAATAAGACCATTGAATTAAGATTTAGAATAACATAAATGATTGTTTACCTAACTCTAAAAAAGTCTCTAATTGGTTGCTAAGCTATCATAATGATTTTGGAACTGCTAGATGAATTTAAAAAAAAAAATCAAAATGGGAAATTGCCACTAATATTTTTTAGTTACTTGTGTTAGCTACCTAAGAAATCTGATCTTTTTAATAAAATTCTAAGATTAATTAAGATTATTTAAAAAGATAATTTTTGGGTATGTGCAAAAAAAAAGTTGGGTTTGGGTTCTTTTTCATTTTTTTTCCCACAATTTATGCATCAATCCATTTTTCCCAATAACATAGTTCATGGAAGGTGCCCTATCTTCACTTACCACTTTAAATGAAAGCTCACACAATAGTGAAAATCATGTTGAATGGACTCATTTTTTATTTTAGATTGCCTATGTTACTCCACGAAAAGAAAAGCTTTAGTATAAAGCTAGTTGTTTTAAGAGCATTGAGTAATTTTGCTCTTTTGATCAATGTGCCCTAAGACATGGAACAAGGATAACTTCAAGGAAAGAGTTGAGCATTTGTATTTATGGCCATTTAAAGGAACTTGGGTGAATGGCTTTCATGTTTGAAGATCTAACATAATCTTAACACATATCTAATTATTAACATCCAGATTCTTTAAAAAAATGTCATGTAATTTTGATTTTCAAGAAATTCATGTAAAACCTTTCTCAAATTAATTGTTCTATTGTTCATTGCCTAGGCAAAGATTATCACTTTTTTATGTCATTGTATGCTCATAAGAAGGCTGGATTTAAGCTTATACCCTCTTAAAACATTAAAACTCTTAAGTGGTTTTCATTTAATTAGATTAGGTAAGAAAATGCTTGCATAAAGGTATTTTTTATGGTAAGTTCACTCTAAATAGTGATCACCAATTTTTTAAAGACTCTTTTCACATTTCTATACAAAAGAGAATTTTTTTTTTCAAAAATATTTTATTTGTTTTTTGTTATCATGCCTTTTTTATGGCTTTGGAAACTAGTTGTGTAGGTTTTATTTTTAAATAATCAAGAACTGATTTTTTTTTCTTTTTGAATTTTCTTCTCAAACAAGACTTAGAAAGCAATAAAAAATAATATTTACAAATTCAATCTAACTTATGGGAATGACATATAAAACACAATACTTAAAGTGTTCATGTAAGATAAAAGACTCATTTTCTTAAGAACACTTATAAAATTACCAAATGTACAATTTTAGAGAAAACTACTTTTTCATATTTTCAACATTTTTGTCCTTGGATCTCATTATTGACTTGTTTCATGTCATTCATCAAGAATATACAATCATTTTCCATTTTTGAACCTTTTTATACAAATAAACATAAGAATTTAACAAGAAATTAACATTATTGCACTTTTCGAAAATCATATCAGACCTACATGATACAATGGTCACATAGATGTAATGATGATTGATGAAATAATCCATATGCAGTGACTTGAAATGTAGTATTTTTTATGTATACAATGTCCAAAGGATGAGAACCCTATTTTTAATGAATGTAAAATGAAGAAAAAAACTATGGACAAGAAGATGAAATTACCTTCTAACTAATCTCATAACTTTTTTGTTATTTTTTGAAAATTTTTCTTTACTATTTTTCACAATTTTCATTGACTACTTAAGAAAATCTAGAAATTTTTTAATATTTTAAAAATTTTTTATGCTCAATCTTTTTCTTGAAATTCTTTACTGGATCATTAAGCAATCTAACTAGTTATTAATTTTTCTTAGACTTTTAGTTTTCTTCTTTTCTTGAATATGACTTTTTTTTTTAACATTTTCCCCTTTGTTAACCTTGGAAGAAATATTTAACTAAATGATTTTTATTTCTTTTGCATCTCTTTTCTCTTTTTTTTTTTAGACAAAAATGACCAAGAACAAAAATAAATTTACCATCTTATGAATTTCTTTCTTTTTCTCTCATTTTTATCACTATTAAAAAAAAAAGGAAAAACTCTTTTTTTAAAAAAATAAAAACAATATTTCTCTCTTTTTCTTTTTTTTTTCCTAAGGAAGAGGTAAAATGAAACTATTTTAGAAAATGAGCCAAAAAGCACTAGTTCTCTTTTATCCTTTCTTTTTTTTTTACATTTTTTTTATTTTAAAAGAAAAAAATGAAAAAACTATTTTTATAAAAAAAATACAAATTTTTCAAAATTTTATTTGTTCCACTTTTTTTTTTTTTTCAAAAAAATTAAAACTTTTATTGGAAATGTAAAAAATCTAAACAATGTAGGCAATTTAAATCAAATTTAACAATGCCACAAAAAATTATTTTAGATAGAAAAAAAAAGTTTTTTTGACTTAATTCTCTTCATAATTTTCTTTTTTTTTGTTTTTGTTTTTTTTTGGTGTTATAATAGATACATAAACATGCTCATTTATTATCAATCTAGGAAAATGGCATTGTCAACATAAGTTCTCTTATGTCTCCTAATTTCAAGTAATTCCTAAAAAAAAAATTGACATAGCTCTATTGAGAGCTGGCTTCTTAAGTTTCCTTATATATTGGATTTGGATTTGCACATATATAAAGATTATGAGATTGCTCTTCACTATCATCCATGCTAAACTGGTTAGGGATCCCAATCCTTATTCATCATAGGCTACAAACGAAAATGTTCAATCTAAGTAGAAGTATTTTACTTATCATTACGGAGATTATCACCTTATGATAGCATAAGTACTTACTCGCTCCTAAAAGAGATGAAACTCGGATATAAAGTTTATGCATGAGATTAATGTGTCATGTGTGAATAAAGGAACATAGCATCATAATCCATATCCTAAATGCACCACATTTATTAAGAACAATAGATATAAAACATAATAAAAATAACATAACATAATTAAAACATGAATGCAATGCAAAACTCTTTTTTTTAGTAAAAAATCAAAATTAAAGAAATTAACGTTAAATATTAAATAAGACCATTGAAATAAACATAAAAGATTTTTGGGTAAATTAAGATTTAGAATAACATAAATGATTAAAGCATTAAACTGATAATTTTATTTCTTTAGATACCAAACCGATAGGAAGTGTATAGTACATGGGCTATTTTTATATTTAACCTTTTTTATTTTTATATTTTTTTATTTTCTTGTTTTGATTTTTGAAAAAGAGAAGCAATGAGATATTTTGTACATGGAGATTTTTGTTGAAAGGTGGATTTTTTGGTTCCAAAATAAGATGGTAGAAAAATATGATTATAAGAGAGTGAAAGGTAATGATTCAAGCCTAACAAAGGAAAATTTTTTGTATGATAATGATTGTGATGAGGGTTGGTTATGGTGTTTGGTGGTTGTAGGCTTCGGGTATAGGTTATTCAGGTTATGGTTGGTTTTTGGTTTTGAAAAAGACTATAGGAAGGTGGAAGGTTTTAGCTCTAGTTGTCAAAGGAAAGCTTTAGGTTACGATAGGTTCAAGGAAAGTGTAGCTTCTAAACCAAACACAAACCCTAAAGCTAACCCTAAACCTTAAACCTAATCTTAAACCTTAAACTAAACCTTAAACCCAATCTTAAACCTTAAACTAAACCTTAGACCCTAACCTTAACCCTAAACCAACTCCAAACACTAAACTAAACCCTAAACCAAACCTAGACACCAAGCTAACTCTAAATCAACCCCAACCTCAAACCCTAAATCGAACTGAACGAACCCCAAAATCAAACCAAACCAATCCTAAGACCTTAAATCGAAACCAAACTAAACCTTAAACCCTAATCTGAACCAACCTTAAACCCCAAAACTCAAAACCATTCCCAAACCCTAAAACTAACTCTTGATCCTCTCATGCATTTGCATCTCATTTTACTATATTATTACATGTATTCTTGAATTGTCATGCATTTGCATTTTATCATTCATGTTTAATTATCATTATACATTATATACTATTGTGTCCATGCATACCATTCACATGTTTTTACACATATAGCCTTTTATGAATTTTTTTTAAAATAAATAAAACAAGGTGATAATCCAAGTACAAATAACCCTTAATATCTAGCTTATATATAGGGAAACTCTTAACTATTATCATTTACGTGAAGTATTATCTTGATTTTCATGGGGTATTTTGAAAACTCCTAAAGTTGTAGCATTTTTAAAGCTTTAGATAAATATAGGGGAGTAAAGGAAGTGTCTTGATATTTAGGATTTTTCATCTTGATCCAAAAATAAATTGTTCTTATTTTCAAAAAAATCAAGACTATTTGCTTTCAAAAGAAAATCTTAAAATGTTTCAACTTTTGAAATAAACAAGCGAAAGAAATGAATTAATTTATAAACAATAAAATAGGACCACTGTTAGAAAAATGCAAGGATAACATGCAACCAATAGGTACCGTTTTTAATGGGCATTATGAAGGTGTTAATCCTAACTCATGCATAACCAACTTTCGGACCCAATCTTGTTTTTGCAGACTAAAATCTTCTTTTAATAAACTTTAAATTTGTTTTAAATGTTTTATTAAAAGGATAAAATTTTTGGTTAATCAATCACACCATAAAAAAGATTGGTGGTGACTCTTTAATTTTGATTTCTTTGAAAATAGTTTTTACCCTTTTTGCCCATGTTTAGTGGTCAGATTCCTCAGACTCGTAGGTTGCAACAAACATCTAACTTAACAATAAATTAGTAGATATCACCATGCTCTTACATTCAAATCTCCATCTACAAATAAAAAAAGGTTAAATATATAAACGGCCCATGTACTATATGTTTTATGTTAGTTTGATACCTAAAGAAATAAAATATTTACTTTAATGCATAAATTTTCATTCCATCAAGTACTTTGGTACATAATCTAACACTATTAGTCAACTTACTTACATGACATTTATCCAATAAAATATGACATGTGGCATAGATATCTAGCTATCGTCACATTATATATTTTCAACATCATCAGTTAAATAAAAAATTCAAAAAATTTTAAAATATATGTTTGTATTCAAAATTTAAAAAATTTTTAAAAAAAAAAAGAAAAAAAGGAAAGAATTGAGGAAAGAGATTTTTTTTTTTTTTTTTGCTAATGTGGCAGTTATTGACATGATGATAACTAAACATTTATGACATATGGCATGATTTTATTGAGCATTCATGCCGCGTTAACCACTAAACTAATGGTAATAGTATGAAGTGCCAAAGTATTTGATGAAATAAAAATTAGAATTCCAAAGTGAGAATTTTATTTCTTTAAGTACCAAATTGAAAAAAATGTATAGTAAGGAGGGACTTTTAGATATTAACAAAAAAAAAAAAAAGCATTCTCAAATTTTGAGCTGTTTTTTTATGCAAAAGCACTCTCTAATATTATTTATTAAATTAGGGTAGTTTGAACTTAATTACCAAGATACTTTATACACATGGAATTCATGTTAGATACACTTGACAAATCATAGAATATTGCTTTTTTTTTTCTTTTGTTTTCGTATATATTTATTCAACTAAAGTTTTAAACATTTTCTCACTCTTCAACAATCTCTTTTATTTGTTCTTTGTTTGGGTTACGAAGGGTTTTTTTTTTTTTTTTTTGAGAAATAGATGGTAATAGTCACAAAATCAAAGAAAAAGATGATGGAAAGGGATATCTTTTAAAAGAGATGTCTTGGATTTCCATTTTGCCTTGTTAATATATCAAAAACAAGTAAGAAAATGCAACTTCCCCCATCCAATCTCCCATTTCCCTCACAACCCCTTGAATATCACCTTTTTACTTTTGGCACAAAAACCATCATAGCAACTCTATCACCACTACCCACATGGGATATAAAGTAAACATTAGAAAGACATAAATCTTCCGCTTCACTTTTAATTTTTCATAAAAATAAATTCTTCAATACTCATTTCTTGTCTTTTACAATTTGTTGAAATATTGATTCTTAAATAATCCCTTCTTTTTAATATTTTTTTGATAAAATAACCACATTTGCTCTAAAGTTAGATACGTATAAGTCAGTTACATTTCAATTGTAGCCCTTGATTTCCCTTCAAAATGAGCTTGCACTTCATCACATTGTCAATAGGTTCTCTTTGGTTTGTATACAAACTAGAGATGAATCAAATCCGAGACACAAACCCTTACTACTATAAATCAAGGAAATAGAGAGAAAGAAAACAAGAAATCTAAAATCAAAACAAAAGATGTAAAAAGGAAAGAAAAATGAAAATGAAAAAAAACTATAAAATAAATTTTGAAAGGCACTGTTTTGGTGGGATATGAATAGACATAGTGTGATGGTTTCATACTTTCACAATCATCCAAAAAATCTTTTGAAGGTTTAAAAAATCTAATAAATGAATATATTTTTCACTTCAAATCTTCTTTTAAGAGATTCTAACTTTTACAATTTAGATTACTCTTTCATCTATTTTGCTGGGTTGGATTTTTAGTTTCTCTGTTCATGAGATTTTTTGTTGCCAAAAGATAAAAAAATATTTGAAAAAAGATGAATAAATATAAACTTAAATATTTACATAGAAGGATAAAAAGACAATAAAAGGAGGAAAGTGACGTGAAATTTTATGCTAACGTGAAATCTAATTGTACAAAATTACCTACTTTTACTAATAAAGTTTAAAAATACTTCCCCTTAAAGAAATAAGATATCAAACATCATTAGTTTGGACAAAAAGACTAAGGTTGTTAATATTTTATCTGCATAATATTTTGATTTTTTTTTAAATGGTATATGTTGGTATTAATTGTTTCGACATATTATTTTTTATTTTTTTATTTAATACAAATATATTTATAAATATACACGAATTTATACATAATAATATTATTAATAATATGCAAAATAAATTACAATATTTTCAAAAACTAAATAAATAAGTTTAAAAGTATAACAAATAATATCATCAATTTAACATGACATTTTTAAACAATTAATCTAATCTTATGATATTTAAATAAGTATTTTTTATGTAAAAATATATTAAGATAAAAATAAAAAGATAAAAAAATTAATTTTAGTTTTAGGATTCTTAAACTTTAGAGAGAAAGCATAATTAATTTATGAAAAGATATTGAAATACTTATGAATTTTGATTCAAAAAAATAAAGTATAAAAGAAAACAAGTTGTAGTAAAAAATAGAGAAACTCAACCTTTAAGAATTATTTTGTCCATTAGTTTAATTTTTATTAAATTAAAAATAGTCAAACAACTGAAGACAAATAAAAAATTATAAAACATGTTTTACATTCATATACTAGCTGAATTATGCTATTTTATCAAAATTCACTGAAAATTGTTGAAACTAACAAAAACAATTAGTATTACTTGATACAAAATTTGATATGAAAAACTACCTTCAAGTGTATTGTGTTTTGACATAATTGAAGTATACTAGCCAATACCAAAATGAAATTAACAAAAATGGAAAAACTAAAAAAACTAAGGATGGATTTACCAATTATCAACGGAAAAAAGTGCCTATGGGAAAATTTGGAGTGTTTATAGAAATTTTTTGTTCAAATTTTTTTATTTTCTAATTTTTTAAAGTGTCCATAAACACCCTAATTCAAAAGGTAGATCCAGCTCTAGTTATTAGTCATTACATAGATTGTTAATAATTCTAGTTTCTTCTTAATTGATATGCTATCAAATAGCCTTACACTTCCAATAAGTCGGTGATGACTCTTAGCATATAATTTTGAGAGAATCAACTAATAATATATAATATAATTTTTTTAAAATATATTTTATCATACTTATTAATATATATTTGTGCAAACAATATACCAATAAAAGCGTGATAAGCTCATAAAATTATAAAAAAAAATATTAACATGATTTACAATTAACTGTTGAATTATTAATTAAACAATATTTTTTTAATTTTTTGAAAATTTAAAATTGAAATGAAAAATTTTAAATAAATTAATCATTAAACATTTTATCAAAACAAAAAAACTAAATTTTTTAAATGAATGAAGATGAAATTTTGAGACTAGAAGTTTAGTAATTTTCTATTTTTTTGTAAAGTGGTTCCAATATGATCTTTTTGTTAAAAAAAAAATTACAACAACAATTTGTGATAGATGTAAAGTAAAAATAAAAGTAAAAAATATATGGAGAAAAGGGGTTGTAGTAACCTAAATCTCCCCTTCCCTTTCCTTAAATCTCCTAAACTTCAATCTTTTTGTATTAAAAAAAAAAAAAAATTTGGTGCTTGATTGAAAACTTAAATTTTGTTCAGAAAATTTGAAAGTTAATGACTTTTGTTAAGTTTATTTAATTGTGATTTAAAATTTATGACAAATCTATTGATTTTAAGAATTTAAAAGTTATAATTATTAGATATAATAAATGAATAAATATAAAATTGATTTGTACATCTCTTGAATTATAATGCATAAAATTAATTTATAAAACACAAAAAATAATGAAATTAACATTTTTTTTGTTTAGAGGGCCAATTTAAATGTGATTAATATAAATTAATAAATGCTGAAGGGCTACCAGTACCATCCGCTCATCTATAAGTTGTGGCTAATTACAATTATATTACAAATAATGACAAATTATCGTTAACAGGAACAACATATCCATGGACATATGTTGCTATGAAGCACGGTTGTTGGTAAGAAGGTGATTGTACAACGTGCCAGAATCATCTCAGAAGTCAAGCTGAAGAATTTCCAGCAGGAGCAAATTCAATCCTTTTTGCAGCAGGATTTGACTCTATCACATAATTTCCTTCCACTGACTGATGGACTTGCTGAAGAAATTCTAGGAGGAACATATTCAATCCTATTTGCAGCAGGATTGACTCTACAACACTGATTCCCGATGTGCAGCAAAGCTAAACCAACCTTTGAACCTTGCGACCAAGCATTATATCAAGCTTCGGAAGCCTGCACTGAGAACCCATTATTGCTGGGATCTAAAACCTGCAATGGCTTTACCATGCCAATGCCAGCAGAAAGCTCTTGAATGAACCGGTACTCCACAGACAAATTTCTATACAATGAGCTTGTAAACTGTCACTCAATCCAGATGCAGCTGTTTCTATACCCTTATCTCATCATCTACACAATCAGCAACTTCAAGATTACAGCAGTTGCGGGTAAGAGCACACAAACCCTGTTCACCATCAAATTCCATGGAAACAAAAGGAATAGGAGATGATTCAGATATGGTGTGGTTTGGCAGTAAGAATTCTGAACTCCCATTTGTCGGTTTACCATTTTGTATAGCCAAGTGCTCACCCATATCACCATTATTAGCAAGACAGAGTTCTTCTAGAGAGTCATTCTCTGCAAGGAAAACCGACTTAGAAATTAGAAATTTAGTTTTGATATAAATATAAAAAATCATACTGGAATTAGTAATTTAGCCTGCTAGTTCCTGAATTATTTGAAGAAACCTAGCCATCCCCAGCTGACACTTGCTCGAGTTAAGGGCTTTTAGACAACATTGAAGCATCCTTTGCACTAAGTTTTAAATAACATTCTTGCTTAGTTTTAAACCATTTTGACTATGTTCTGAAAATCAGAAAAAAGAACTTTAATGTCAGTGAGCTTGAAGATTAGGTGCTTCTTCATTCATAAATTATAAACTACATCAAGAAAAACGAGAAAAATGTTATGTTTATTTTAAACCTTTTCAAAGTAGCAAGTTTGCCCAATAAATTACTGATGCATTCCCAGATATTGGGTCATGCCCTGCCAAAATAGTGATGCTTAGAGAGCTTTCTAGAAACAAATAAGGAACTGAATAGAAATATTCATTGATTTGGTAAGCATAACAATGCGAAGTTGTGATAGTAGAGATTCATTATCCAGTGTATCAGTAACCTTTTGAATTGCTCTTGAAGTAATGAGACAACGCTCTACACTCAAGCTATGCATGGCTGAAGATCAAAGAGAGCATTAGCTGATAGACTCAAGCAATAGAATCTACGCTCAAATAATATAAATCAGATTTTTTCGTCTCACATTGGAGAGTCAACCCAGTGAAGCCTTGCCTCAATTATTTGATGTCAAACACCATTATTCCGAGGACATTTCAAGAATCTAAGGATCGTTCACTATAAGAAAAAAAATTTTGGTAGTGGAATAAGAATGTGAAAATAACAATTAAAACTAAGTGGGAGTGTTATAGAAATTTAAGTAGTAATAGAAACAAGATGAGTTATCTAAAGCATAGAAAACCAAAATAGAAAACCAAAAAGGTTATTCGAGATTTAAAAACAAGAATCCATGAGGAATTATATAGAAAACTAGAAATAAGAGATGAAAAAAAGAGTTGTTCAAAATTGCTAAAATGAGGGATAAGAAGAATAGAGATCTTAATGGTGTAAGATACATCAAAGGCGATGACGAAATAGTTTTTGTGAAGGATGAGGAGATTAAGAAGTGATAGAGAAATTATTTTGATAATCTCTCTAATGACAATTTTAAACATGATTTAGGTGAGTTTAACGTATACCTTTTAAGGGTGTTTGATTTGCGGAATCTTAGATTCCGAAAGGGAAAATGATCCCCAGATAAGTGTGAATTCTTAGTAATAGGTGATTCTTCATGCTATGAGAATATTATATTCTTGTATTTGGTTCAGAAGAAAATTAGATTACATAATGAAGGTTTTTTACTATAGTAAATTTCATCATATGTAAATAACACGTAACCAGCATTTTAACTGTCAATTATGTTATTAAAATTAAACCTATAATAGCCATTAAACAACAAAAATAAAGAAGATTTTTATTTTTATAATGTTAAAAATAAGATTGTATATTATGAACAAAATATATATAATAAAGTTAAAGACTACGTTTTTTTAAATACAAATGCAATTGTTTAATTAAAAATGATATTTTTGGATTAAGAAATGCAGTTTTTAACTTTAATCAAAGACTACATTTATATATGTAAAAGCATATTCTATCCTTTCCCTTATTTTTTGTAGCAGTTGGAGATTATCATTCTTAATATGCTTAAGAAGCTTCTCAATGAAAAGTTGCCTTCCAATGGCTCCAAGCTTTAAAACATCAATCACCCTATTGCCTTTCAATGATTCTATTCCACCATTTCCTTCTTCATTTTCATGATTAATATCAAACAATGAAGTTCTAATTCGTTTGAATGTTAGAAGCCTCTCAATTCCAGGCCACTCCAACTGAACTTCCTCGTTCATCTGCATTATGGAATCTGTGCTCATTGCAAAACTCGATACAGCCTTAAATTCTTCCAATATTCACCAGCTAGTAAACTTTATAAGCTTAAAGTAGTTACCTTACCACATTAGAGAGCTCCATCATGTATCATCTCACCTCCCTTCTAATTAAACTTTGATATGTAGTGAGTAATGAAGAGTTCCTACTCGTACACGCACACATATTTTTGGGAGATGGTGCTTAAGTGGTGCACACATATTTTTGGGAGATAGTTTATCAACCATATTTTTGGTTCAAAAACATGCTTTTTGATAGTTTATTAATAATGTTTTCAAACTAAGAAACGTGATCATTTTTATTTGTCAAAGACTGCGTTTCTTATGTCAAAAACGTAGTTGATGATACTAAACATTATGTTTCTGACATAAAAAAACATAAGTTAAAACACTCAATAAAAAATGTAGTGTTTACAACCCTATATCAATGACTACATTTTCATAAGAAGAAATGTAGTTACTGATATGCATAATATTATCTAATTAGCAAATACTATGTTTTTTACATAAAAAATGTAGTTAAAAGTATCATAAATATTATGTTATAATATTATGTCAATTACTATGTTTTTAACCTAAGAAACATCATTGATATGAAAATATCTATTTTATTTTGTTATTATTTTAATTGATCTACCATGTTTCATATATAAAAAATGTAATGCTTTTTAAAATAAAAAATTTCAAAAGCCTACTGTTGCAATTATCTATTATGTTTATTCTTTTAAAAATATTATTTTTATTATATGTAATATATTACATGCGCAATCGTGTGCTAGGTGTCCAATTGTGTGACTAGAATTGCAACTTTGTGCAATGTGTGGATATGAACATCCATTTTTATGTCAGAATTGGTCTTCATTTATCATGCAATTATATTGATTTTCAATGGTAAAATCGACTAAAAAATTTTATTGATGAGGTCAAATGTGGGACAAAATTAACTTTCCTCTTGAAATCTTAAAAAAACCATAAAGAGAGATAAGTTTCTAATTTTGGGATTATAATACCCTCAGGAATTAGATGCCGTAAACCAAATGAGGGAATCAAATTACAAAAAATAAGATTTTGATGGGTAATCTAACTTTCACCTAAACCAAATGCACTCTTAAGGATACAATTCGTGTGTTTAGATGTAATATTAAAAGGTATGAGGTTAAAGAAGCTTTGAGAATGATGAAAGTAAAGAAAGCTATAAAACCAAATGGAATCTCAATTAAGGTTTGAAAATACTTAGGTGAAATAGGGATAGGATGGTTAACAGATCTTTTTAACAAAATTTAATGTACTCAAAAGATGCTAGAAAAATGGAGAAAGAGTATTTTAGGTTTTTTATATAAGAACAAAGGTGATATACAAAATTATTTGAACTATCGAAAAACAAAACTTGTGAGTCATACTTTAAAACTTAGGAAAAGTGTAATTAAATGTAGATTGTGACATGAGATCATTATTTTCAAAAACCAATTTGGATCTTTGCTAAGATGCTCTACAACAAAGGCAATTCACTTATTGAGGCTTTTGTTAGAGGGTTTTCAAGTGAGAAAAAATATTTACATATGGTATTTATCAATTTAGAGAAAGTATACAATAAAGTTCCCCGAGAAATACTTTGGTGGGCCTTAATGAAGAAAGGAATTCCTTTGAAAAACATTAACATAATTAAAGGTATGTCTAAAGAAGTTGTAGCGAATGTGAGGATATCTAAGGGCTTGACCTATACCTTTCTCATTACCTCAATATTACATTAAGGCTCAACACTAAATCCATTTCTTTTTGTATTAGTTATGGATGAGCTTGCTGGACACATCCAAGATAAGGTGCTACTGTGTATGTTATTTGTTAACAATATAATCTTAGTTACTAAAACTATTGATGATTTTAAAGCAAAATTAGAATTATGCATGGAGGCACTTGTTGAAATCTCAAGGCTTTAAATTAAATAGATCTAAAACTAAATATATGGAATGTAAGTTTGTAGTCATAAGGAAATGAGTGCTAATGTGATTAAGTTGGATGGTGAAATAGTACTAAAAAGTAGTTATTTACAATATTTATGATCAATTATTTAAAGTGATGCTAAGATAAAAAGATATGTAAATCATTAAACTCAAGAAGGACAAGTGAGGTGACAAAATGCGTTGGGTATATTACATGATCGCAACATGCCTTTCAGGTTAAAAAAAAAAAGTTGTATAAAACAAATGTAAAGCCTACATTGTTATATAGGCTTAAGTGTTGGGCCTTAAGAAACAAAATGAAAAGAAAATAAAAATAGAAGAGATGAGAATACTTAAATAGATGTGTGGTAAGATTAGAAAAGACAATTAAAAGTGAAGATATTAAAAAAAAATTAGGAGTAGTTTTCTAAATTTGGGAGAAACCAAAATTTTTAGAGATAGATCAAGAAACACATGGATGCAAGTAATAAAAGATGATATAAAGGTTAATGAAGTAGATAAAAAAATTATTTTTAATAAAAATAAATAACGTAAGAAGATTCAAAACTACGACTTAACATAATTTTTTTTTTTTGGCCTTTCATACAGTTAACTCTAAAATTATGAAAAATAAAATTTAGTTTATTGTTATTATTACCATTATTTCAAAGGCAAAATCCATACGATAATCCATTTAGTAAATTTAATGGAGCCTATATCAAAATTGACTGAACCATAGGGAATACAATTTACCTCTGCACTTTTCAAGGATGGTTGAAATTTAACAGCCACTTGCATCATTGAGACGATTACTGAAATATTAATTAATCTAATTAATTTATATAATTTTTTTTAAGAGATATCATTTAATGAATTTAGAGTTTAAATATCAATATTTACAATCCATTTTTCTGTCACTAACACTTCAAGCGGAGTAAACAGCACAGGGCACTCACAAATACAATGATTAGGGAATAATAAACTTATTAGGATGCCAAAAGGTGTTGGCTACTCTAATTGCCTTTTGTGATTGTGGTTTTTTAAGGTCACCCATTTTTTTAGAAATTCCAACATTATGCCTCTTCTTAAAGATTCGCAAGCCATATTTAAGATAAAACAGAACATAAAAGAATATATATATATATATATATATATATATATATATATGCATAAGAGAAAACAATTGAAAAAAAAATTTAAAGACATCATAAGTTACGGTAGGGTTAAAGTCTCAAATCAAATTCACAGAAGAATCAACTTGGATGAAGCAGGCAGGCAGGAGAGAAAATGCATGTACACCACGTCACATCTACCATTATTCATGAAACTTTCTAGGCAGTGATTTGATTTTGTCATCTCATCTACTATACTTCTTTTAGGGTATGAAGCAAAATAAAGAAAAACTTCAAGCTCGCAATTTCTGGAAAGAGAAATTGTTGTTTTAACAATTGACTTTCTCTTCCTACCACTCCAGCCAAAAAAAAAAAGGAGGAAAAGGAGCTTCTCTGCCCATAATAGAATATGTACATTTGGCAGGGCCATTTACAATTTTTTTTTTTTTTTGGGGGGGGGGGGGGGGGGGGGAGGAGGTAGAAGGACTAATAAACCGACTGCATCTTCTTCTGGGACAATCTTCTTCTTGTTTCCAGGATAGCTTCATGTCTTCTCTTGGATATTTCTTTCATTGCCTCCTGATACTGCAGCTCAATCATTTCCAGCTCCAATCTTAACTCCTCATCTTCGTCCCAACCAGAAGGAGAAGATAAGGTATTCATACACTTAATCTTTGCATCCATGGATAATTCTCCTCCAGATAACATTTCAATTACACTTCCTTTGAACCCATATCCATTGCTGCACACAGGCCCTAATTCAGCAGACATAAATGAGTGAATGGAGCTACGTTTATCATTCCACTCATTAGATGTTGCAGAAACTAATGACATCTCAGAACCAGAATCTTCTGCCATGAAATTTCCATGAGACATTTTTCCGTTAAATTTCACAGAACAAGGACATTGTCTTGTCGACGCATCAGATTCTACTAAAGTGCTAGCGTCAGGACAAAGTTTGGACCGTGAACAATCATCTGCTTCACAAGTATGTTGGAAACACCCTGAGGATGTCTCCCCATATTCTTGTGGCTCAGTGTACTGATAATCTCTTGAATTATGTCTTCTGTTTGGAGGAAGTAGATGATCAATGGGAACACAAGGTTTCCAACTGGGAATTAGATTCAGTAACAACAAATCAATCAATTCTGCTATAAACACATCATTCTGATCCGCTAGTTCCAGTTGCTCAACCATTTCACTTGAAACTGTGAGGGCAGTATCACTGTCGAGGAAGAAGAGGAAATGAATATTTCTCACACGACCTGCATATCAGAAACAAAATAAAAAGTAGTGAAACTACAAGCAAGAGTGTAAAGAGAGTAAACGAAAGTGGAGATGCTTCCAGTTGAACAATCTTTTACCAATCTGATCAGCTATTCGAAGTATTAATGATACAGAATTTTCATCATTTCCCTCGCCTTTTAATGAGAAAAGGTTGCCTTTGTTTGTCCTTTGAACCTCCATGCCTAAGGAATTATCAAGAGAATTGACAACAGGCAGCTCACTATCACTATAAAGATCCGCGGAGGAAGGTCTATTCTTTGCAGAAGCAGGTGCTTCTGACATGAGGCAGCGATCTCCAAAGGCTCCCATTTTGGGCATAACAAGATCAGGGAGTGGCAAAGGACGATTCTTTGTTGATCCATTTGCTTGAAGAAAGGGATCCATGAGAAGCTCCTTTGCTGATAATCTTTGAGATGCTGGAACTAAACACTTCTCAATAAATAGTTTCATCTCCTTATCATTAACCCTAGAAAGCGCAGCAGGCTTTATTCCCTATAAAGTTTGAAGGAGTAAGGTATATGCAAATGTAGGGTTAACCAGTATTTACAAGCTAAAGTAAGCAAGAACTTACAGATGAAACTTTCTTATATATCTGAGCTGAGTTTCTACACTCGCTGTAAGGATATTCAAAAGTCACCATTTCCAACATGCACATTCCAAAGGAATAAATATCAACCAACTCGTTGTAATTCTCATCATACAGCTCAGGTGCCATAAATTCAGGGGTTCCTATCCCATCAAAAAATAAAATTCAGCGATACCTATGAGTATAGCAGCCAAAAAACAGGACAGATCAACATAAATACAAAATCAAGAAAATAGGTGTAGCACCATATGATGAATGTACAGATATAAAGAAACTTTGATAAAGGGAAATAGAAATCTTACCGATCACACTTTTGGCATTAGACTGCTCCAAAACAGTTGCCAAACCGAGATCACCAATTTTAACTTCACCTTGGTTGCCATTGATGAATATGTTATCACACTTCAAATCCCTATGTATAACTGGTGGGTCATGACTATGCAGGTAATTTAAACCTGTTAAAATCTGTCTTGCCCAATTCTTCACAGCCTTCATGTCAACCTTCTTGTGTTTCTTGCTATACCTATATCGCATATCACACACACTAAACACAATGCTAATTTCACCGTAAAACAAAAGGTGGAATTTCAGCAGGGATATGACAAGAAGAGTAAACGTACTGCCTAAGGCTTCCTGAGGTGAACAATTCAGTTATAATATTGACAGTCTTCTTTCTATCATCAATCCATGAATTGTAAAACCTTACAATATTACTATGCTTCAATGATTTCAAGAGTCGCACTTCAGAATACAGTCTCTCCAAGTCTTCTGGCTTCTGTAGTACCTCATCAATCTGAACTTGGTTCCATGCCACTTCAATGCCATTAGCCTCATCAAATGCCTTGTAACTGGTTGGTTATAAATTTAAGGAAAGCATGCCAACTAAGACAAGTAAACTCTAACTACAAAATGATTTGTGCTTGTTTCTGCTCATATCATTGCTCTATCAACCAAATTTGCTATATAGTACAAATGGGCATGCTTACTAAAACAAAGTAATAATAACACCAATCCCACAAATATAATTCTGGTAAAGGATACACTGTCTTGAAGGCACCTTTCCCGAGCACTTCACTGTACTGTTAGAATTCATATAAATCCACGAGGTGAAACAGAAGTGGCCAACAGCAGAACATTAGTTTAGTTATAGAAAGAAAGCAAGATAACTAACTAATCGAAATGGACTGAGAAATTCAAATCTCACAAAAAAATAAGCAAACCCAAATGAATGAAATACAATTACCCTAATATTTCTAAGTCAAAATGAATACCTACTCTTTTAAATCAAAAACCAAAAAGGCTACAAAGCGTTATTGAAAACTTTTCTATCTCCTTTTCAAGCAAATAGAAGTTTAACAAAAAGTTTAAAATAAACTGATCAAAAAAATAAATTTACCCTTATGTATCGAGAAGTTGGATCGATCTCAAGAACATCAGGATCAGGGGGCACTGCATGCTTACCATCATCTTCTGCATTTTCTGTACCAACCATTCTCTACGACTAAAATTGCAAATCCTAAATAAAAAAATAAAAAAAACCTAAAAAATTCAAATTAAATGTCATTAACCATGATCACCTCAACATTACGAAATTGATCTATCACATTAAACCCTAGCCCCATTTTAGCTACCACTAATTCTGCAAATTTAAATATGAAAAAGAAAAAAAAACACAGCTATAGATGAAACTTAACACACCAAAATTCACCAAATATCAAAACATTTAATTGAACCCCGATACCAGATTGGCTTACACGCAATGTCATCCAAAAAGAATTTCATAAGGCTCTTTTGGCTTGTTAATTTCGCTATCTAATTTCTTTTCCATTAGCTTTGCTTCCCAAAAAATGCAAAGAAAGAGAGAGAGCAAACCATTTAAACCAAAAATAAATAAATAAATAAAATTATGCCATAGTACCATTCTTACGTAGTTGTTTTGTATTAAAGTAAAATTCTGCATTTAAAAAATTGCACTTTTTTTTACTTTTCGATAACAGAACCAAAATAAACAAACATAAAACCTGATCAGAATGAAATAAATCATAAATCAATTACAGCTTCATCAGCTAACAAAATCGCCAAAAATTACACAAATGCATATAAACAATAAAAAAATATTCTGATTACCTGAAAACCAAAATGAAAAAGAAGACCTTTTCTCCGAAATGCAAAACCAAAGAGGAAAAAAATTAAAAAAAAAAAAAAACCCTAACCCTGAAGGAAATTGGGAGAATTGTCGTTTTGATAGTTGAATTGGAAGCGATCTTTCGGGGTTTATTTTTTTTTTTTTTTCTCTCTTAAAGCCAGCGAGAGCTTGCCAACAGAAACCACCTCTATTTATACTTATCGATTATCGCTTTTTATATTTTTTTTTTCTTTTTCAATTGTTTTTCTAACTCATCCGCAAAAGTTTGCCTTCGTGGCCTTTCTAGGTGCGAATTTTGAGGAAAATTGATGACGTGGTTTTTGGATAGGTGGTTTTGGTCACAGATGAAGAAGGAGACTGGGTCAGTCCACTGGTGGGACTCTGGACGTGATTTTTGTTTTTTTATGGTGAAATCAGTTAAGAATTTAAAAGATTCTATTTGGATAAGGATTTTGGTAATTTGAATGAGGATTTTAATTACATGGATTCCTTAACCAAGTAAAATCTTGTTCATATTTTTATACTTGGTAGAATTGCGATAATATCTCACTAAAATTTTTTCTTTTGAAAAAAAAAATCTTGCTAAGATTTTAATTGTAGTATAATATTGTTTTTCTATTAAAAATCAATTTTTTTATTAGGGACAAAGAATATAATATGTTTTTCTTTTGTTTATTTGAAAAAAAAAAAAGAAATTATAATTTTAATCAATTAAAAAAAATATATATGCAACTATCATTAAATATGGTGAAAAATTATTTTTTAAAGATTTTATATATATAATTGGAAAGTTCAAAAATATATATATAAATCAGTAAGTTAATATGATTTATAATTTGAAAATAAAATATATATTTTTTCACATATTAATTTGTACATTTTGTTAAGTAGATATAAATTTTGGAATTAACTTAAGAGTTTCCAATTTCATTATATATATATATATATATGTTGAGCATGTGTTCACAAATTCATTAAAAAGATGCAGTTTTATGTACCAACAACCAGTGCATGTACATTTGCAGAACTTCCATCTAGAGTTCTCAAAATGTTTGCATTTAACTGTTGCTTGCAAGTTTTCCGTCAAAAAAAAAAGAGGGGGGGGGGGGTCAAATTAAGCTAACTGTAAAATTATGCAAAATTTTAAATTTTTTATTGTAATTTATACAAATTTAATTATCGTATTATTTTAATTTAATAATTTTAATTTAATTACTAACTCCATTTATTTTTCATTGTTAAAAATATTGATGTAACCATTGACTTATTGATATAGCAACTTGAATAGACAAAATTTTCAGTTAAATTATGCAAATGGTTCATGTACATACATGAAATTTAAAATATTAAATCATAAATTATATCCCTACTTTAGTTAAATGGTGAAATTAACCCCTTTAACTTAATGCGTTCAAATTAGATCCTTATACTTCAATTAATTACAAAATTTAGTTAAATTATTAACGGTTCAAATTTTTTCATTAAAATTGATGACATAGCATTTTGACTTTTATAAAAAGATATTTTTGCTTACGTAGCTGTTAATTTTGCTGATGTATTAAATTCACGTGATAAAAAATGATAACGTAAAAAATTGTTTTCACATGTCAACATTTTTCCATATCAACTTTTCTCAAATTATACGGTTCGATCATATACTTTAATTAAATAGTGAAATTAGTCTTTTCTGTCTTAATATGCATTCAAATTTAATCTCTATATATTAATTAATTATCAAATTTAAAATTTGATCTAAAATAACAAGTAAAATATATAAATTATTAATTCCACTGTGACATTTTTTCATATTTAGATAAATTTTTTTGGATATTTAAATTATTAATTAAACTTAATTTAACAAATTGGATTAATCTTAAATTAGATTATAAGCTCAATATAGATTGAATTATATCTTTTCTTTATCTTTCTTTTTTTTTTATTTTTTTGAATTTTTGTTAATTTCTATTTTCAATCTTTTTGAAACATAAAAATATAAAAAATTTTAAAAAATGACAGAAACATAGAAGTTAAATAAAAAAAACCAATAATCAACAAATCCAACAAACTCATATACACAGTCCACAATAAAAGCAATTGTAGACATCACATTTTATCCAAAAATATTTTCAATATTAAATGGGTCTCGAATTTCATCTTGACATTGAGTTGTAACGTTTTTTGATCAATTGGGTTTTAACTATGAAATTGAATTTTAAGCTCAAAGTTAAAAGCGCAAAAGTGTTTTATTTATTTTATTTATTAATTTATATTATTTAATTGGTGAAAGTCAAGAAGTTAAAGTAAAAAAAGTAAAAAAAGAAATTGGAAATTGAAAAAACAAGAAAAATATGAAAATTTTTGGAAAGATTGATTTGGTGAAATTTTGAGAATTCAATAACAATCAACAAAACAAAATAGCAAAAACAAAGACAACCAACAAAAAAAATTAGAAGCAATTTTTTAGTTGAAAATTTCTTTTAAGGGGATTTGTTTAAAATTTTTAAAGCATTATACTCAGTTTTGATTTGGACAATGATACAAAATAGTGGTGTTGGAGGTCGATTTCTGGGTATTAGCAATTTTTGGATTTTAGGATAAATGTTTTCTACAATTGTTGAATTTTTCGATCATTGGTTTCTAAAAGTCCCATTGAAATATGTGTTTGTTGAATAAAACTTCTAGAAAGAAGTAAGAGGAAGATAAGGATGAGAGAAAAAAGAAAAGAGAGAAATTAAAAAACAAATTTTTATAACAGTTTAAACCAATACTATTTTAGAAAACATGTTTGATGCAACTTGCATATTGACTTATGCATTAACACTATTATGGCTTGACCTATTTGCATTGAACAAATTTTTGTGTTTTTTTTTTTAGTTTTATTTTACTTATTTTAAGCTAAATCTTAAATTCGATAATTGATTGATATATAAAAATCAAATTTGAACACATATTAAGATAGAAAGATTAATTCCATTATTTAACCAAAGTATAGAAATGAGCCATAGAATTTAAGAAAAGTTGATGTGGAAAATATTGACGGGGCAAAATTTTTTTGCCATGTCTTCATTGTTGACTATGTGAACTTGACATGTCAACAAAATCAATGACCATATAAGCAGAACTACAATGTCAAAAAGTCAAAATGCCACATTATTTATTTTAGCGAAACAGTTTGAACCATTAATTATTTGATTAAATTTAATAATTTATTGATGTATAGGAATTCGATTTGAACACATTAAAATAAAGGGACTAATTTCACTGTCTGATTAAAGTAGAAAGATCTATTGTATAATTTGATCAATTTAAAATTTAGTCTATAAATTCGTATGAAATTTGAAATTTAGTCTCTCTAATATATAAATATTTTGAACATTTTAGAAATTTTTTATTTTTTAAAAATATTAAAATTTAAAAATATTTTAATCCTTCTAATATAAAAATATTTTAAAAATATATTATTTTTTATTATATATAATTAATTATTAATATTATCATATTAATAATAACAATATTATTATTTATATTAATCAATTATAACATTAATAAGTTAAATTAATATATCAAAATTAATATGATTTTAATTAGTTTAAGTTTATCATATAACAAAATTTATAATGAACTAGACCATTGAATAGAACTACATTTGTAATGAACGAGAGATAGATTATGAATGGAATGACCATTTCATCGAACCAAACAAAATTAAGATATTCAAATCTAGATTCTTACAAAAGATAAAATCCTATCAATTTAAAAAACAAATTTTGAATCCTAATAAAATGAAAGGAGAAAATGATTTATTTGATAAACTTAAACATCAATGTTAGTTATAATAATGAGAGCTTTCAATTTTTTTGTGTCTTCCTAAAAAGGACTTATCTAAATAATTATGTTAATTAAACAATAAGGTTAATTCTAAAACTAATATATATTGAGTTTAGTGAATTACTTTAATGTATTTAAAATCTTGAACCTAAATTTGATTATAAAAAATCATTTAAATAGGGTTTAATTTAAAGAAATCGAAACACTGTTTGATGGATAATTTTACCTTTATGAGATGGAATTATAATTCTAATTTATTTAATAAATTAATAAAAAATAATAGTTTGATTAAAATTAAATAGTGATAAATTTGTATCATATATTGACAATTTTGTGATAGATTGTTAATAGATTTGTGTAAATCTTTTTTCCAATTATAATTCTAATTTATTTATTAAATTAATAAAAAATAATAGTTTGATTAAAATTAAATAGTGACAAATTTGTATCATATATTGACAAATTTGTGATAGATTGTTAATAGATTTGTGTAAAACTTTTTTTCGAATGACCACATTATATTACAATTGAGATAAAAAAAGTATGATGAAATTAGTAACATATGTTATATTTTGTGATAAAATGTAACAAGAAATAATGACATAATTTGTAATAGTATTTCACATGGGTTACATAAAATTATGATGGATTTAGTGATAATATGTAAAAATTGTGAGAGAATATTGTGATAGATTTTTTAATATTATGACAAAATATTATTGTAACTTTTAAGCTTTAATATTTTTAAAAACTAAATTTTTTTTTAAAATTTTAAAATATTTTTTTATATTAGAAAGACTAAATTTCAAATTTTGTTAGAGTATAAGGACTAAATTTTAAAATTTGTGCAAGTATAGAGAGTAAATTTTAAAGTCCACATAAGTACAAGAGCTATTTGTATAATTTAATAATTAATTTCATCTATCTCAATTGCCACATTAACAATTTAAATGTCATACCAACCAAGTCAAATGCCCACATCATCAAATCAATAACCACGTTAGCATTTTTAATAAAAAAAATTGATGGAGTTAGTGATTAGACTAAGATTATTAAATTAAAATAATATAAAGACTAAATTTATAAGAATTATAATATATGGACTAAATTTTCACAAAGTATAATAACCTCTATCATAATTTGACAAAAAGAAAACTATTGCTTTCAAATCAATACAACAATATGTGTATTTATGTTTGTTTATTTCATGTTAAACAATGTAAAATATAAAAAATTATTATATTACAATTTGCATCAACATATTAAACATAAAACACATTTTTTTACTTTTACGAAATTGTATATATTTTGTACTAAAATTTTTAAATCATGTTGCTTTCAATTTTTTTATATCATGCTTGTATCGTATTACTATATTGTATCTAAAATAATCAGATTTACTTGCAAGTTGATAATGAAATTTAAATAAACCAAGTTAGGAGCAAATTTGTTGTTCACACAATTTAAAGCTAGATTAGTATCGCTGCTGCAGTTAAAAAAAGTTTGGATTGAAAAAAAAAAACATTTAAAAAGTGTGGTCAGAAATTTTAGATATTTGGTATTGCTATGAAAAAGTTTTGGGTTGAAAAAAAAAGCATTTAAAAGTTGTGGTAGGAAATTTTAAGTGTTTGATATTATTATGAAAAAGTGTTGTGAGTAATTAAAATGTCCAAAAATATATGTATAAAATTTAAATAAAGCAAGTTAGGAGCAAATTTGTTGTTCACACAATTTAAAGCTAGATTAGTATCGCTGCTGCAGTTAAAAAAAGTTTGGATTGAAAAAAAAAATGTTTAAAAAGTGTGGTCAGAAATTTTAGATATTTGGTATTACTATGAAAAAGTTTTGGGTTGAAAAAAAAAAGCATTTAAAAGGTGTGGTATGAAATTTTAAGTGTTTGATATTATTATGAAAAAGTGTTGTGAGTAATTAAAATGTCCAAAAATATATGTATAAAATAATAAAATATTAAAAATATAGGAATAAAAAATAATTTTTATCCAATTGTACATTTTCATTGCATAAGCATCTCTTGATGAGCTTTTTAATTTGGATTGAAAATCAAACTTTTAAATTAAAAAGTTAATTTTTTTATTGTTTGGTATTACGTTTTGATCAAAAGCAACTTTTGAATGTAAAAACTATTTTCAATAATGTTTTAGAATAATTGTCATTGCAAGAATCAAGTTGAATGGCGTGTATGAAATGAAAAGCAGTGCACAAAGTGAATAAATCATAGAACTGGTAAAATCTTAAGTGAAATAAGTAAAATTTTCATCTATTTTACAACGACAATATGTAATACATAAAAATTTTAAAGAAATCTATATTTGTATTAATATGATTATGACCACATGTGATAAGCATATTTGATTTGGAAGTAATATGTGGCATATATTCAAATATATTTACTTTCATCATTTTAAGATATCTACACACACACATATATGTATATAATTAGATCATGTTTGCCGGATAGAATGATGGATAAAATAGTATAATAATCATTTTATATTATGTTTTATTTGTATCTAATTGAAAAGAATAGAATTATAAGAAGGATTATCATCCTCTTGGTATAGGATGATTCAATCATTTTAAAAGTGAAGAGGATTATTTTTAATCATTATGATTAAACTTACATGTTTTATTATATCTTTAAAATTATATCAATAATTTAAATTATATAAACTTTGAGGAATGATAATTTTAATCAATAAATAAATTATTTTATCTTAGTCTTTGCACATATCAAACAAAAGATAAAATGACATTATTTAATGTAATCTTATTTATAATATCATCTTATCCTATCTTATCATAATCTTGTGTACCAAACACAACTTTAATTTTTTATATAAAACTTTGCATTTTATTATTACAAATTAAGTTTTATTTACTCAAGAATATTATTTATTATTAATCAAAATACATAGTTATTTTTTTGTTTTCAAAAGCAAATTGTAATTAACTAATCTCAGCTTGTACAAATTAAAGATGATTATATCATATGTATGAGATAATATGTCATCATAATTTTTTTATCAAAATAATAAAATAATATATATATATATATATATATAACTTTTAGATTTAACATAAAAGTTTTTTCAATAATGTAATGGACAAAAGCATTATATTTATACAATTGGAGTTGGTATATATATGATTACACTGAGGGAGCATTTAGTTCAGGAAAAAGTTAAATTACCTATGGAATCTTATTTTTTGTAATGTAATTCTCATGTTTGGTTCATTGTATTTGATTCATGGGGATATTTTAGGATTCCTAACAGTGTCCAAATATCCCAAAATCAAAAATCCACTTTTCTATGTGGTTTTTTAAAATTTTGGGAAGAATGTAAATTTTGTCCCACATTTGACTTCAATAATAAAATTTTCAATTCTTTTTACCCTTGAAAATTAATGTAATTGCATGATAAATAGAGATTTATTCTGACACAAAAAAGAGCATTCATTGGCATATGATTGGGTAAAGGTGCAATTCTAACCATAGGATTGGACACATAGTATATTAAATATAATAAAAACAATGTTTTTAAAACAAAATATAGTAGATAGATACAATTTTATGTTTATGAATTTTATTTTTATTTTAGAAAGTATTATGTTTTTGTATTTGAAATGTAGTAGATCAATTAAAAAACAAAAATAAATATATATTTTCATATCAATGAAGTACTTATGTGGGAAACTAGTAATTGATATAATATTAAAAAATATATATTTATGATACTTAAAAATGTAGTTTGTTAGTTTGAAAACGTGGTTGATAATATATCAAAGAATACATTTTTTTTTTTGTTTCAAACCATGGTTAATAATGAATAAAAATGTTACATTTGAAAAACTGCTTTAACTATGTTTGTTATATCATAAATGTAGTCTTTGATTTGTAAAGGCCATGTTTTTAATACAAGGAACGTAACCTTTGAGCACATTACATTTCTAACATACAAAACATGATGAATAATCATTCATAGACCACATTTTTCTTTCAAAACATAATTTTTGAACATATTAAAAAGACCAAACTTCCAACATACAAATTGTGGTAGATAATCATTCAAAGATCACGTTTTTTGCTTTCAAAACTTTGTATTTGTGCACATTACAAAGACTACATTTCTCACATAAAAAAAAGATGATTGATAGTGAATAAAAAATAACATAATAAACTTATATTTGAACATGAATATAACACACTTTCTTTTTTTAGACAACATCACAAAACTTTAGTCAAAACCCTTTTTTTTTTTATTTCACACAACATCGCTTCAACTTTTGTGATTTCATCTTTATGTGGTTTATTTTAACTTATCAGTATATAGTCAATCTACTATCCATTTGGTACAATCTGTTCTATATATTTACATTGAATTAGATTTTTTTTGTTATATTGGTAGATCTGGGTTAAATCTTGATTGAAAAGTTGTTGATTTATCATATATGATTTTGCTGTTGGTTTTTTATTATTGATCCACAAATGTTTAGTTGCTATTTCTTGGTATACTCAAATATTTTCTTGCTATTTATTTTTTGTTCAATGTGGCTTAGATCTTGATCTAGCAAATGCATTTTTTTTCTTTCAATACATGTTTTCAACAATAACAAAAATATTTGTTATAAACTATTATAACTCATTTATCAATAAAAAAAAACATGCAGTTGTTAGTAGTGTTTATTTTACAAATGAACTAGATAAAGAGTATGTTTCTATTGTTTTTTATTGTTATAGTGACATTAGTTGCAATGAAACTTAAAAAAAGATGTAAAATATCTTACGTTGATGAAACTTATGATAGGCTTCGGATTAGGTCATTGAATTTAAACAAAATATTATTTAAGAGTGAAAAACAAAGTGTGGATAATTGTAGATGGATAGGAGAATTTTTGCAAAATTATGTCAATTATTTCAAATATAATGGGGATTAAAAACATCTAGACATATGTCAATAGAAAAAATGATTATTAGCTTCCTCTATATCACTGTCCATCATACAAAAAATAAGGTTATGAAGTGTCAAATTATCAAATTTGGAGAGACAATTAGTAGGCAATTCCATACTATGTCGAATTCTATTTTGAGATTACATTATCTATTATTTAAAAAACTAGAATCGATATCAGAGAATTCAACAAATAATAGATGAAAATAATTCAAAGTAATGCATTTATTATTGCTTGCTTTGAATAAATATTAATAAATCTAAGTTTTGTATTATGTATGAATCATAGTTATTGGCTTTAAGGTTGTTTAGGTGCTTTAGATGAAACATACATAAGAGTGAATATAAACTCAATTGACAAGCCTAGGTATAAAAATAGGAAAAATAAAATTGCTACCAATATTCTTAGCGATTGCACATTAGATATGCAATTCATTTATATTATACTAGAATAGGAAAGTTCTATAGAAATGATTTAAGGATCCCATAAGGTATGGACTTTAAATATTTCGATTTTAGTTTAGCATGGAATACATTTTAAAATATTTTGATTTTAGTTTAGCATGAAATACTATGTACGTTGGATACATAAATCAAAGATAACACCTAAATGATTGGAGGCCATGATACCAACCTATGACATCCTAGGAATACTTCAATATGAAACACTTTTAAGTACAAAATTTTTTTAAGAGATATTTTGGTAAATTGAAAGCTAGATGGACAATTTTAAAGGAAAAATAATTTTATTTAATTAAAACACAATGTATAATTATTTCTGCTTGCTGCTTTCTCCATAATTTTATTAAGTCTGAGATGGTAATTGACCCTATTAAAAGTGATATTATTGAAGTGAGTACTAGCTAAGCAAAAAAATATGAACATCAAGATTTAATTAGGCACATTGAGCCAAGCGATGCTTGGATTGAGTTTAGAAACAATCTGACATAAGAGATGTTTACAAATTAGTTGTAATCCAATGGTTAAGGACATTGTTTTATTTTTTCTATTTGATTGATGACTTTGATGTGTGTACGATATGGTTAAATATACTATTTATTTTTTACATTTGTTTTATATTTGTTTCCCTTTTTTTAAGTATAAGATGTAGTTTACTATTATTTGTAATAATATTTATTTTATTACCATGTTTTATTGATATGCATTAATATGCGTTTGTTGCATGATGTCTAATCATATGATTATGATGTTAAAATATCATCATCTAGTGCCAACATAAGAAGTATTTTTATAAACAGAAAACAAATCTCATCAATAGATAATCATACTTGGACAGAGACTAAAGATGTCATACTAGTCCAATGCCTAGATGTTTTGGCTTATGATCATAGATGAAAAGCCAACAATAGAACATTTAGAGTTGGATATCTAGGACATTTGAAATTGATGTTGGAGAGAAAAAATTTCCAAACACAACTAAAATCAAACCTTTACATAAGTCAAGAGTAAAGTTACTGAAAAGACAATATCATGCTATTTGCAATCTAATAGCCAATACAAATGGACTTAGCTAGAATGATAGGGACAAATGTGTAACTGCTGACAATGATATATATTGATTAGTGATTTTTGATAATTAGTTAATAGAAATTACTTGATTGTTGATTTCTTATCAAAATATTTGATACATATTTAATTTAACTTTTATGTCGATTTATCCCCATGCTAAAGGGTTAAAGAACAAACCTTTCCTTCATTTTAATGACTTTTAAATTATTTTTTGATTTGACAGAGTTATTGGTTAAAAGGCTAAAATAGTAGCAGATGTAGTGAAATCATTTAATGCTAATGATGACGTTGACTTTGGCTATAATGAGAATAAAGCTGACACTGATCAGAAGGGAAAAAGATTAGAGGATGATGAAGTTGAAGGTTCAACTTGTACAACAACCTCGATCATAAGTAAAATGCCATCAGTCAAGAAGTGTTTTAGGAAAAAACCATTCTAGGAACGATGATGGATTAGCTGAATTGGTTGAGCAAATTGGTAATATTGAGGTTGTATATTATGAGGCAATCAAAATCAAAATCAAAATAAAAAGGAAGGAAAGGATGATTGTTCTTGTGCAGGAAAAATTGATACTTTCAACTTTTCCCCAAAAATTGATTTTTTTTTTAAATTGATTTTTTTTTAAGAAAAATTGATACTTTCAACTTTTCCCCCAAAAATATTTTTTGAAACTTTTATTTTCAAGGAAAATTGATACTTTCAACTTTTCCCCAAAAATATTTTTTGAAAATTTATTTTTAAGGAAAATTGATACTTTCAACTTTTCCTCAAAAATATTTTTGGAAACTTTCATTTTCAAGAAAAATTGATACTTTCAACTTTTCCTAAAAAAAAAAACCCTTTTTTTTAATTTTATTTTTAAGGAAAATTGATACTTTCAACTTTTCCTCAAAAATATTTTTGGAAATTTTGATTTTCAAGGAAAATTGATACTTTCAACTTTTCCCCAAAAATATATATTTTTTATTTTTATTTAAAGAGAATTGAATAATAAAACAAAATAAAAAATAAAATAAAGAAAAGTAAAACAAAAATAAAAATAAAATAAAGATAAAAAAAATATTAACTAAACCTAATATAATAAATAAAAATAAAAAAATAATAAATAAAAAAATAATAAATAAAAAATTTTTTTTTAAAAAAAACCTGGAGCGGCTCGGTATACGGCTCGGCTCGGCTCAAGGAAGAGAAAACGGCTCGGGGGAGTGGCTTGGAAGCTCGGCTCGACTCGGTTCGGCTTGGAGGGGGCAGACATGCACGGGTCAGGAAGCGGGTCGACGCTCGGGTCGGGTCGGATCTCAGTAAAACGCATGGATCCTCTAGGTCACTTAAGGCCAAAACGACATCGTTTTGAGAGGGTATAAAAGGTAGTTCCCTTCATTTTTCAGCAGAAACCTTCTCCCCTCTCTCTCTCTTCCTTCCCTTTTCTCTCCATTCTCTTTAAAAGGCCGAAGAACTCCGGTTGAAGATTCACCGGATTCTGGGATTTGTCACTGGAATCTATTTTTTTTCACCAAAAGTTGGTCGGTTTCTGGGAAAAGTCACCGGAAACTGGACAGCTCTCCAGAAACTTCAAAGTTGACCGAAATTTTCACCGAAAAATTTAACCTTTGTCGAAAAATTCACCGGAATCTGAAATTTTTCCAGAAATTCTCAGAAAAAAAATCACCAAAAATCTTTAAAAAAATTCCTACTAACTCCAGAACACTTCTTAATCTTTCCTTAGCCTTCTATACTCTTCTATCTCTCAAATCAGTAGCTTTGCTCATTGTTTTTTTTTTCTTCCTTGCTTCTGTTCCAGAAGGTCCCTTTTATAGGGATTGATCAGGAGTTTCTGATCAATCCCAATTCCTCTTTGGACGGAGATTCAATCTTTGAATCAAATCTGGACTCTTCTGATTGAATCCCCATTCTCAGCAGGATTCTTCAGCTTTCAATCACAGCCCCAGAAAAAGAAAAAAAATTATTAACAGATAATTAAAAATCTGAAAAAAATATTACAAAAAAAATAATACATAAATTATAATATAATAATAAATATATAACTATATAAATAAAATACATATAAATATTAATAATAAATAAATAAATAAATATATTAATACATAGTAATAATAAATAAATAAAATACATAAAATACAAAAGAAAGAAAATAAAATAAAATAAAAATAATCTCAAATAAGAACCAAATTGGGCTTATCCATTTGGGCCAAGCCCAATTGATCTGGGCCTGGACCAAATTGGGTGTCTACAGCTGCCTCTCTTTGCACATTTTCTGTGAAACAAAAATTGTGTAAAGACGTAGACACCCAATTAAGACTCAACTCAACATTTTCATTTTTGTTTTTTTTGTGTTTTTTTTTTTGCTTTTGTTTTTGTTTTGTTTTTGTTTTTTTTTTACCAAAGCTCCTCTAAACAGAGGCTCAACGACTTTGAACAAAATAAATTGCTCCTCTAAACAGAGGTACCACGACTTTTGGGAAAGTAAATTGCTCCTCTAAACAGAGGCACCACGACTTTTGGAAAAGTAAATTGCTCCTCTAAACAGAGGTACCATGACTTTTGAAAAAGTAAATTGCTCCTCTAAACAGAGGCACCACGACTTTGAAAAGTAAATTGCTCCTCTAAACAGAGGCACCATGACTTTGAGAAAGTAAATTGCTCCTCTAAACAGAGGCACCACGACTTTGAAAAGTAAATTGCTCCTCTAAACAGAGGCACCACGACTTTGAAAAGTAAATTACTCCTTGACAATCATGTCCAAAGGAGTTGAAAGTTGTGTTTGAAGGAATTTCAGGAGATTATGCCCAAAGGTCTTACAAATCAATCCTGATACCAAAAGACATCCTATTTCAAGGATTAGGAACTTACCTGATCAGTTTCTTCTCAAATTTGCAAGATCTCAAGATTTGCATTTGCAACTTGTAAGACTCGCATCAAAGATCCTTATTTGAATTTTGGAGGCTCACATCCAAAAGTTCAAGGCTTTTTAAAGGTTCTTATTTGGCAAACTTGGAATTTATATCCAAAAGTCTAAAGCTTTTCATTTGAATTTTAGAAATTCACATCCAAAAATTCAAAGCTTTTCATTTGAGTTCAAAGGCTCACATGCAATAAAACTTAGACTTTCACATTTAAGTTCAAAGGCTCTCATTTAAAACATTGGAAATTCATATCCAAAAGGTTGAAGTTTTGTATTTTGAAGATCCACATCCAAAAGTTCAAAACTTTTCATTTGTTCGAAGATTCACATTCGATGAACTTTAAGGTTTTAATCCTCAAAGATTCTCATTTTAAAATTCAAAGATTCTCATTTGAGTTCTCAAAAATTCTCATCAAAACATTCACAATTTCTTTTTCAAGTGACTCAAAATTTTGCATGAATGAATGTTATGACCAAAGATGCAAATGCTTTCTTAATGATGCAAATGTGACAACTTATATTCTCATAGTGCCATGCATGTCCAAACAAAGTTTAATTCATCAAATCATGTGCATGTACTATTCAAGCAACGATGCCACCATGATGCATGTAATGCAAATGTCTATGCAACAAAATTTTAAATTATTATGGTGATATGGCTCTCAAAACTCCACCATTTCGTATGTCTTTCTTGTTCAGTTTCTCCATATTTTAAAACAAGTTTCATCAATCAATCATCACTTGACCACTGTTCATAGACTTCTCAGCACTAAAAATTTCAAAATAAGTTTCACCCACTATCACTAAGTCATTACTCATAAGTGTCTCAGCATTAACCATTCCAAAACAAATTTTGTCCACTGATTGCTTTCATCATCCAATCATAACTTGCGCAAGACATATCGACCAATTCATCCTTGTATTCATCACTTGGTTATATCATTTTTCAAGATTTACCCCATTATATCCTCCATTTGATCATATCACATATCCTTCCAAATCATCTCTTTTGGGTTTCTACCATTTCTTTATCATCTTAGATTTCTTTTCAAATGAATGTAAGACTCTTTTAAGCACATATTCATTCATTCATTCATTCATTCATTATCATTTCAAATCTTGACAAATATAATGCAATCAAGCATTTTTTGAATTCATTCTAGGGGTGTAACAATAAGAGAACACATGGTGAATTATGGTAAAGATAATCAATGAAGATCTATTTTGATACAAAACAAATGAGAAAAGAAATGAATTGGATACATGTCATTGGGATGGATGGTATGTCCAAATGATGAATATTCAAACAATTCTCAACATTAATCTAGGATTCTTTTTCAAAAACTCATTCCATTTACAGTTGAAGTCATCTTGAACTTGGTAAACTTTACTCCAATCTTTGAGGGATCTTCAAATGTCTTTGATCTTCCATTCATGTGAGCCATTTGACCTGGATCTTTCTCTATCAAAATCACCCTTTCAGGTTTTCAATTTGGATATCTTTTTTTCATTTTCTCATTCATTCATTCTTTTCTTTTTTTTTCATCATCTTTTTTTTTCTCATTTTTCATCTATTGTTGATATCTTTCATACATCAAACTTTAGAGCAATATAGCATGATTCCATTGCTTCATCATAAGCATACCTTTGCTCAACATGTGATCATTCAAGTTGAGTATTCACACTTGATCCAAATGGACTTTTCAAGGTTGTAATGTAGGCCAAGGTGAAGGGTCATAAAAAAATGGATATAATAAGCTCAAAATATGTATTAAAAAGGTTCAAAACCAAAGGATCATTTGATGCAGCTTAGCATTTTACCCCCACATTATTTTTTCTTTCTTCACACAAAAGATTCTCATTACTTTGCCCCAAGTCATGTGTGGCATTTATTTTTTTCTTTTTCTTTTCTTTTTTTTTTCATTTTTGAGACCTTTTGTAAAAAATTTTTCAAAAATTGCCCCCCAATGTAGAGGGTGATCCTTGGTTGGGATTCCTTCGAAAAAGAAATCATAATAGGCTCAAAGGGATAGCAATAAATGATTTTTCGAATGGTAAAAGAAAGATGGCCATTTTTCATCTCAAGTGTGAATATTTTTCTTGAACATCATCTATTGAACAAAGCTCATGATCCTACATAAAAAATTATATATCTTCAAGACATATCTCTTTCACCTCTGGTAATGGCTTACCTTTTTTTTATTTTTTTTTACTCAAATCATCTCCTCATATTAATGTGGATGAGTTCTCAAAATTAAATATAAGAATTATTGTTATCATTGTCTAAATATTCATCATCTGAAATTTGAGAATATGAGTATAAAATTATGAAAGGTAACAGAGCATGGAGTAATGGTCAAGTGAAAGAGAAAAATGTAATGAAATACATTGACTTGCCCTTATTAAGATGATAACAAGTGAAATCATATTGCAAAAATAAATCCAACAATCACTCGAAAAAAAATCCTAACATGACAAAAGAAACCTTCAACCAACCTTATCTCCATTCTTTAAAATTGTCCCCCTATGCGATCAAGTGAAAAATCTCTATTGACATCTTATCCCTCAAGTTATTGTGATTTTCCGTACCCTTTCTGTTCTTGACTTTCACTCAGAATGCTAACATTATGTGTTGTTGCTTTCCCTTGATCAAAACTTACCATTCCATCATTGATCAATCGTTGCACCTTATACTTTAAAGCAGTATAATTTTTAGTAGAATGGCCAGAAATTCCATAGTGGTAGTCGTAGTAGGATCATACCACTTTGGATAGGATAGTTTAAGTGGCTCTACATGGCTGGGGGCAATCAAATGGCTATTATAGAGTTCTCGATATAACTCTGTATAAGTTATAGGGATTGGATCAAATACAGGTTTTTTTTTAGTAGTTCATTGTTCTCGTGAACCACTTGCTGGGTTAATAGGGCGAATTTGGGTTCTTGCAGAAGCTTGAATGTTAAGGCTATATGTAAGATCTTGAGGGCTAAAACTTGATCGGTATGTGGATGAATGAAGTGATTGTTGAGCTAGCTGGTATGAGTAGGATGAGGCATTATTCACAGCAGGATAGTATAGAGAGTAACCTTGGGATGGATAGGGTTGATAACCCCTGAATTGTTGTCTATCAAAGCTCACAGCTTGAGCTTCAGCTTTTTTTTTTTTTTGATGTCTTCTTGGTTTCTCCTCTTCTCAACTTGCCATTTTTTATAGCACTTTCAATAATTTTTCCAGAGATTACCATGTCAGCGAAATTTTTTGTTACATTCCCTATAATCTTTTCATAATAGGGAGGTTTTAAAGTGCTAACAAACAGCACTGTGGTATCTTTCTTCATCAGTGAAGGTTGTACCTGTGAAGCTATATCTCTCCATCTCTGGGCATACTCTTTAAAAGACTCGTTTGTCTTTTTCTCCAGATTCTGTAAAGACAAACGATCAGAGGCCAAATCGATAATATATCGATACTGACTAATGAAGTCATGTGCCATATCGCTTCAAGAGCGAGTGCGGGTTCTGTCCAGCTGAACATACCACCTGGCCACTGAACCTGTAAGGCTATCCTAAAAGACATGCATCAAGAGCTTTTCATCATGAGCATGAGCTACCATTTTTCGACAATACATTGTGATGTGAGTTTTGGGGCACTTTGTACCGTCATATTTTTCAAATTTTGGTACTTTAAACTTATTAGGGATAACTACATCAGGAACTAGGCAGAGCCCAGCAGCATCAACTGACCCATAAAAGCTAAATCCTTTCACAGCCTGTAGCTTTTGCTCTAACATGCTAATCTTGGAGCTTTTCTGAACTTTCACTCTTATCTTTTCTTTTTTCTTCTCTTTTAAATCATCTAGATCAGGAATTGGTTCTGTTACCTTTTCAATGAAGACAGGATTTACATAGCTGTTATACTGCCCTGAGTTGAAAGCTAATGACATTCCAGGATATGTCGAATATGCGAAGTGTTGTGGTGAGACCTCTTGAGCAAACTGGGCTTGAGGTGGGCCAAAACCTGGAGGATATAAAGGGTCAGCCACTTCTTGTAACAAGGGAACTTGTTGGCTTGTATCTTCTTCAACTCATTTTCCTTTATTCATGTTATTAAGAGCCTCCAGAATCTTACTCAGTTCACTTTCAATCTTTTCCTGTGCATTTTCAATTTTTTCAAATCTATGAGAATTTTTCTGCTCTATTTGTCTTGCTTTGGATCTTGTGTTGTATCGATGGGCAGGGTTCTCACTAGATGGAGCTATCCTTGAACCTTTAGCACCATATCTTATGATTAGAAATGTTATGCTATGCTATGCTTTATGTCTGATGATTTGATGCACTAATGAAATGTACATTTTCCTAAATGAAATCTAGTATGAAATGGATGTAAATGATTGTGTTAAAACATGATCATAAAAATAATGCAGATGCATACAATCAGACAAACAACATAGTTAGTTTCATGGATGAAATGAAAGTGATGCTAACGCATAATGTTACATATGATAATGAAAATGATACACAAAGTTAAACAACCAAAATGATTAGATAAACACCCTTTTTGTGTCTTAATTTTAGGGTATATCTATCATTGGGTAGAAAGGGCTCTATCCTAGGTTTAGGCACTCTTAAGGTTCACTATATGCGATTTTTAGGTCAAAGTCTAAAGGTTCTCAAATTGTTCCTTACATCCTTGTCCATCACAGACTAGTAAGGCACCATAATCCTCACCCATTATAGGCTACAAGCGAAAAAGGTTCAATTTGAGTGAGAGTATTTCGCTAGCTACTGCGGAGGCATTAGACCTCACGAAAGTAATAGGTACTTTACTCCCTCCTAGAGGGACGGAGCTCGGGTGTAGAGCTCATGTTATGCACATGCACATGAATGACATAATTAACAAAGTAAATAAACATGAATGAACAATAATACATATATACAAAAATGTTCAATTTTATTAGGCTTTTGGATAACACAAATTATTTGCTGGCCTGACTCTTAACGTCCCCAGCGGAGTTGCCAAGCTGTCATAACGTCTAGATCCGATGATCTATCACTAGACATTGACTTAAGGGAGTCGCCACCAATCTTTTTTATCTAGGTGCGATTGGTCACTTAAAGAATCTGTTCTTTCTGAGAACACCTAAATTTAAGGGTCCCTAAAAGAATAGGTTCAGGTCTACTAACCAGAACAGGGTTCGAGAGTTCGGTTACGTGTGAGGAAGGTTATAGCACCCTTACAACACCCATCAAAAGATGGTACCAGCTGAAATTTGTGTTATCCAATGAGCCTTAAAATTTTATCGAGTAATTAATTATTAAAAATTATTCTCAATTAACTCTAATACTTTTAGCAAAAAATTGAAAAAATTTCCTCACCTCAAGAGTATGCAAGAAAAAACTACTGTTTCACTTGCAGAGGCTCCATCGTCGGATTATTTGAAGAAAAACCAAAATCAAAATCAAAATAAAAAGGAAGGAAATGATGATTATTCTTGTGCAGGAAAAATTGATACTTTCAACTTTTTCCCAAAAATTGATTTTTTTTAAATTTATTTTTTGTTAAGAAAAATTGATACTTTCAACTTTTCCCTAAGAAATATTTTTTTAGAAAATTTTGATTTTCAAGGAAAATTGATACTTTCAATTTTTCCTCATAAAAAAAACCTTTTTTTGAAATTTTATTTTTAAGGAAAATTGATACTTTCAACTTTTCCCCCAAAAATATTTTTTGAAACTTTTATTTTCAAGGAAAATTGATACTTTTAACTTTTTCCCAAAAATAGTTTTTGAAAATTTATTTTTAAGAAAAATTGATACTTTCAACTTTTCTAAAAAAAAAACCTTTTTTTGAAATTTTATTTTTAAAAAAAATTGATACTTTCAACTTTTCCTCAAAAATATTTTTGGAAACTTTGATTTTCAAGGAAAATTGATACTTTCAACTTTTCTCTCAAAAATATTTTTAGAAATTTTGATTTTCAAGGAAAATTGATACTTTCAACTTTTCCTCAAAAAAACCTTTTTTTTTAATTTTATTTTTAAGAAAAATTGATACTTTCAATTTTTCCCCAAAAATATATATTTTTTATTTTTATTTAAAGAGAATTGAATAATAAAACAAAATAAAAATGAAAATAAAAAATAAAATAAAGAAAAGTAAAACAAAAATAAAAATAAAATAAAGATAAAAAAAAATTAACTAAACCTAATCTAATAAATAAAAATAAATAAATAAAAAATAAAAAAAATTCAAAAAAAAAAACCTAGAGCGGCTCGGTATATGGCTCGACTTAAGGAAGAGAAAACGGCTCGGGGGAACGGCTTGAAAGCTCGGCTCGGCTCGGAGGGGGTAGACACGCGCGGGTCAAGAAACGGGTTGACGCTCGAGTCAGGTCGGATCTCGACAAAACGCGCAGATCTTCTGAGTCACTTAAGGCCAAAATGACGTCGTTTTGAGAGGGTATAAAAGGCAGTTCCCTTCATTTTTCGACAGAAACCTTTTCCCCTCTCTCTCTCTTCCTTCTCTTTTCTCTCTCTTCTCTCTAAAAGGCCGAAGAACTCCGGTTGAAGATTCATCAGATTTTGGGATTTATCGTCGGAATCTATTTTTTTTCGCTGGAAGTTGGTCGGAAGTTGGTTGGTTTCTGCGAAAGGTCACCGAAAACTGGGCAGCTCTCCGAAAACTTCAAAGTTGGCCGGAATTTTCGTCGGAAAATTCATCAGAATCTAGAATTTTTCCAGAAATTCCTAGAAAAAAATCACCAAAAATCTTCAAAAAAATTCCTACTAACTCCAGAACATTTCTTAATCTTTCCTTAGCCTTCTATACTCTTCTATCTCTCAAATTAGTAGCTTTGCTCACTGTTTTTTTCTCCCTTGCTTCTGTTCCAGAGGGTCCCTTTTATAGGGATTGATCAGGAGTTTTTGATCAATCTCAATTCCTCTTTGGATGGGGATTCAATTTTTGAATCCAATCTGGACTCTTCTGATTGAATCCCCATTCTCAGCAGGATTCTTCAGCTTTCAATCACAGCCCCAGAAAAAGAAAAAAAATAATAATCAGATAAAAGAAAAATCAGATAAACGAGAAAAAGAAAAAAAATTATTAACAGATAATTAAAAATTTGAAAAAAATATTACAAAAAAATAATACATAAATTATAATATAATAATAAATATATAACTATACAAATAAAATACATATAAATATTAATAATAAATAAATAAATAAATAAAGATATTAATACATAGTAATAATAAATAAATAAAATACATAAAATACAAAAGAAAGAGAATAAAATAAAATAAAAATAATCCCAAATAAGAACCAAATTGGGCTTATCCATTTGGGCCAGGCCCAATTGATCTGGGCCTGGACCAAATTGGGTGTCTACAAAGTACATTGCCCACACCACTTGATATACGATTTTGGTCAATGAATCTATAAGTATTAGTCATTTGTCTTTCATTCACATGTTTGTAAAAGAGGTTACATGATAAATACAAATCAATTATAATATTGGTATTTAATATATATGAATTAATATATACTATATATATTTAAATGAATATATAAGTCAATATCATGTATGCTAATATTTCTATAATTGAAATTTCATCATCAAATAAAATCTAATAATCTCCTCTTGCCCAATCACGTCATCAATGGATAAGTAAATAATCCATCTTGATTTTAACGTTTATCAACAATCCACCAAGTAAACTTTGTTGCACATAATTGAAAAGTGCATGTATACTCGATTTCACATGTGGATTTTGAATAATTTTAGTCTCAAAAACTTGTTACATACAAAAGTGTATTCATCTAAAATCAAATCATAATAACCAAATAATCCAATTAATTAGTTTAGAATGTATATTACCAAAAAAGAAGATTGGTTAAAAGCTTCATTCGCGATTTTAATTCCTACATTGTCAGTAAATGACTGACCTATTGTGTTAATTGTTATAGCTACTAATTGTGCCTCTAGTTTAGCAATTCGTTCATTTTGTTAAGCTATTATGGATAAATATTTAGTAGTCTTGGATGTGTGATGTTTAAGCTTTGTTTTATAATAATTTGTTGGATGAACAAAGCTCCTAGTACCTTAACACAACCATGTTTGTTTTTTAAATCGAAAGCTTAGGTTAACACATCTACACCATCACTAGATTCAAGTTCATTAGATGTGTATCTTATAACTACGCTGTCTTAAAATACAGAATACATGCATAAATAAATATGATATATTAACATGCATAAATAGATGGAAGTAACAGATGAGATATAAATTCAATGTGAACTTATCATCTTCTTAGCCATTTATTCAGTTACTTCATTAGTATACTTTTCAGTTTTTATAGCATATGCCTTTTTCCTAACATCTCATCTTAATATTTCTTTGCTTGACTTGGATGTTTCCTAAAATCATATCAAAATATAAGATTGCAACTTGAAAATAATTGAATTTCAAAATCCTTAAACTATGTGTATAATACATAATAAAAAAAACTTGCAAGTTCATGCTTTACATTTGTATACTTTTTTCTTGATGATCAATGATGATACTTTTTTAGGCCTTTATTTTTGGTTGGTCTTCTTTAATTTTTTTGTGACCAATAAATTCAAGAACACATGAAACAAATAATTTGAATACCACATGAAACAAATAACCCAGCTTCAATAGTTTTTTTTTTTTTTTAAAAAAAAATTATTATGCATACATTGAATTTATCTGATAGTCGAACTGAAATAAACTTCATCCATTCTGTATCACTAATTACATTTGAATATAGGGCTAGGGGATGAGCCAACAGTTCAAAATTTTCAGCATTAGGTAATAGATATTTTTGTGTCAATCTACCTTTAAAGTTTTTAAATTTTAGCTCAGTGATTGCAATACAATATTCTTATACTTAGTTGGGATGTCAAAACATTTCTATAAAGAATAAATTAGAACATTTGAACAAGGCAATGTAATTGTATTCCATAAGCAATAGACATCAATGATCAATAATTTCAATTTGATTAATATAACTTATCACAATTGATTCCTATATATAAATATTTTTTAATCTGCTGGAATGTTCCTTCAACTATCATAGTTAATGGATATTATCTCTCGAATGAGACATCTAATATGGCTAACCATTTTCTACATACCACTTAAGACAGGTTGGCTAGGCATTGAACTCAACATGTATTTTCTTATCAATGGCTTAAAGTAACTTAAATCGTCACCGAACTTTTCTTTTTTTTTTTTTTTTGAAAATGATGTGTCAATCAAATGTTCTTCTTTATATTCGGTTGAGGTAGATACGTGGTTTTTAGGATCCATTATATCAACTAATCTATACATATAAAAATGGAATAGGAAAAACAGAATAAACATGTGTTCATAAACATGGGAAAAAATATGATCCATTATATCAACCAAAATAAATGTGTTCTTTAGGATCCATTATACCAACTAATTTATTTATTTATATTGTTTCATAACATATATTTATATATGTTTATATTGTTTATAATATAAAACCTAGGACTAAAATTGATTTATGCACCTTAAGTCCATGCCATTCTCAATTGGATTGCACAATGAACTGCTTAAGCATAATAATGTAAAAGAACACCATAAATCAAGATACTAACTTACAATCATAAAATTAACTTATGAATGCATGAAACATAGGCAAAAACATGATAAACTCAAACGAATGGAATAACATATACCGAATACAAGGAAAAAATAAAGTAAACAATATGCTTAAGTTAGTCGAATGTAATATAAACCTAAAATATCAAAACATGGATTGATTCATGACAAAAATACTATAGATTTTTTTTTTTTTGGTTTATAACATAAGAACATAGCATGATAATTCTTTGTTACTTGAAATGACGGTGATAGAGACGGTGGCAAAAATGACAACAATGTATGTGGCAACAACTATAGCAATGAAAGCAACCTTTACTACCTAACGATGAGTAGATGGTGTAGGTTTTGGGTTTAAGAAAATAGATTTGGTTTATTGAGTGGCATTTTGGTAAATGGTTGAAAAATAAGTTTATAAATAAATGTAAAAATTGCGTTTCTACTTTAAAAAAATGTAATTTTTGTAATTTTTTTCATCAAAGACTACGTTTTTATTTTAAAAAATGTAATCTCTGTAAAATTTTTTTAATCAAAGCTATATTTTTACAATAAAAAATATAGTTTTTGTAAATTGTTTTCAATAAAAAACTATAACTCTGCTTTGAAAAATGTAGTCGTTGTAAAATTTTTTTTAATCAAAAACTAAGTTTCTATTTTAAAAAAGCAAGTCATTATAATTTTTTTTCTATCAAAGAAAACGTTTATACTTTAAAAAATATAGTTTTTGTAAAATTTTTATAATCAAAGAATACATTTCTATAATAAAAAACATATTTTTTTATAATTTTTTTCAATCAAACATTACATTTCTACTTGCATAAAGGTAATGATTGTAAATTTTTTTTTTTCAATCAAAGATTATTTTTTTATTTTATTATATGTATTGGCTTTTGTTACTCATGCTATGCACAGAGTTTTTTATTATAGTTTTTATAATTTAAAATTTTAATTTATATTAATTTTTATATTATATATAAATAAAAATATTTGTAATCATTTATAATTTGTAATTTAAAATTATAAAAATTGTCTATTTATAAATTATTATGAAAAAATTAAAATAAGTATTATGAAACATTTGAATTATAAAAGTAAAATTACATATAAATCTCAACGAGAAAGTCGATTTTTTATTCATAAGTATATACACTCTTAAAAATATATATTATTTTTGTATGAAAACTAAGTGTTACACATGTTATATATCTTGAAAATTTTTCTCATGTTTGAGTTTGAAACTTTATTATATCAAATTTTTGTAATGAAAATTTAATTACTCTATCTTTTTTTTAAAAAAATATTAATTGTGAGAAAAAATTATAAATATATATTTGATAATTACTTAATTTTAAAAGTTTTTAAATTTTTTAAAATGTAATTTATTCAAATTTAATTTTAAATTAAGATAAAAAAGGTTGGTATAATTTTAAATTTAGATAAGTATGTAATTTTAAAATAAGATAAAACATATATTTTTTATTTTAAATCATAAAAAAATAAAGACAAAAAAAATTGATAAATAACAATGATTCAACCACAAGTTATTTAAATTGATGTGAATACTGATGTAGACTATGTATATTTTTTATGGTTTCTAACATTTAATGATTTAACCTTAAAAAATTATTTAAATTTTGTATTTCATATACATGAGTAAAAGTGAGGGATGAAATATGTTTTTTCAAGTTTAAATTAGAATAAAATTTATGTAATTTGAAAGACTTGGATAAATTTAAATCTTAAATTTTTAAATTTTTAAAAATTGAATAATTGATAGAATAAAATTATTTAAAACTTTCCTATATGTTAATAATATAAGTTATTCATTTAAATGTTTACATAAGTAAATCTTATTAAATTTTTATCTATGTTGTAATATAATATTATATATGATATATATATTGTTCATAATAAATCAGTTTATTTTTAATATTATAAAAATAAAAATCTTTTTTATTTTAATTGTTTAATAGTTGTCACATGTTGAATTTTAATAACATAATAGGTAGTTGAAATGTTGGTCATTTGTTATTTACATGTAATGAAGATTATTATAATAAAATGCATTATTATGTAATTTAACTTTTTTCATAATCTAATACAAGATCTAACATTTTCATAGTATAAAGAATCGCCTACTGTCAAGAACTCACACTTATGAGGATTACTTTCCCTCTTGAAATATAAGGTTTCACGAATCAAATATCTTCTAAAATTATTTTTATTGCATCATTAATTGAATTTTTTTAATTTTTGATAATGTAAAATAAAAAAATAATATAAGTAATTTATATAAAATAAAATATATCAAAATTGTATAATTTACTAACTTCATATCGCTTGTATACGCAATATATACATATACACGCGTTACTTTTTTACATGGAAATTTTGGAAACAAAATAAAAATAATCTTTTGTTCGAGAAAAAGTAAAATAAATATTGAGATAAAAGGGCAAATGCAATAAAACCCAGGCCCAGCGGCCCACGATCAAAGACATAAATAGAATGAATAAAAAGGCCCCCAATTCATCGGTTGCTGAAGAGTGAGGATTGAGGAAGAATAAGGAAGAACTCATCCTATTTTCTACAGTTTGTAGTTTTTTCGGCCGCTACAGAACCAAAACAGAAAAGAAAATGGCATCGAACGCGGCGGTGCCGTTCTGGCGTACAGCCGGCATGACATATATCACCTACTCAAACATTTGCGCCAACCTCGTAAGAAACTGCTTGAAGGAACCTTACAAGACCGAAGCCCTTAGTCGTGAGAAAGTCCATTTCTCCATCTCCAAGTGGACCAATGGAAAGCCTGAAAAGCCCAGTATGTCTCTTTTCCTTCTTCTTCCCCTCTCAGATCTGGGTTTCCATTATCATTTCTGATTCATTTTATATAATTTCGTTGTTATTTGATTAGATTTTTGTATGATTAATAAAAGGGTTTTGTTACCAATTCTGATCGTGATTCAATTTATATCTAATCTGTTTAGCAGGAATTGGTATATATATGTATATTTAAATCTGTTTAATCTTTCACGTTTGACTGCTAATTTTCGTAGAAAAAAAAAAGAAAAAAGAATTAAGGAGAAAAGACACAGGCGCAAACTTGAAACTGAAACCATAAAATATTTGAATTTTTGGGTCTGTTTGGCTGGTGCTTTTTTTTTTTTTTAATTTGCTTCTTAAGACCTTGCTCCAATGTACAATCAATATTTGTTTAAAAATGAATAATTGCCTAAGTTGAATCTGTAACAACAACTAATTTGTTTTCTTTTTCCTCCCTCTTTTGGAACCAATACAATGAAGAATGGTCTTTTGCTATGTTTAGTGTCTCTGGATTTTGTTTCATGCATTTATACTTTGCATCTGCCAAATATGGTTGCCATTCTTTGGTTGCTCTTATCTAGTATTCTAAACACGTTCTGGCATCCAAATTTTTTGTTTGTTGCGAGCACCTGTGCTGAATAAAAATAACTCTTGAAGTGGACTTTTACATAAAAATCTTTAAATAGTGCTTGATCACACAAACTCTCATCTTGTCGGTTTACTTGACATAGCCTGCCGAAAAAAAGTTGTTCAGATGAAATTAAGATCAACTGAGTTTTATGTATACAAATCCTTATTAAGTCTAATCAATGACTATGTTGCTAGCTTAGTAGTTTGATTCATTGGTCTACTTTAAGTCTATAACAAGCAAGACTACTTAGTATCCTTGATATTATCTATCTGGGTGAAGTGGATGGAATTTGTGTGATGATATTTAGTTTTTTGTGGCATAGAAACATCTTGGCATTAATGCTTGAGAGAATTGTGTGGGATGTTCTACTAGCTAGCTTCTATTGCTTAATATTGGTTAAGTGAAATAATTGTCAAGTTGACCTAGACAGCTTAAATCTTTTATGAACGCTAATTGTTTGGAATTCCATTTAGCATCGGATGTTTAAAGTAGTGAAGTTTATTTGCAAGTTGGGCATGAACCCTGTGGCATTTGGGCGGTTCCTGCAAATTGTTTTCATGTTTTCCTATCATGTTGCCACTATCTTTACTCAGGTTGGTGTATGAAAAGAAGTCTGGTTTATTATCTTCTGTAGATCTCTAATATTTATTTAGCATTATCTTACTCCTTTATTTGCTGTCTGTGTTTGTATGATTGGGTCAGTATCTGTATTTTTCCTTTTGCCCCTTGTGTTACTTTTCTATGTCAGACATTATTTATGAGGGTAATTGCAAAAAACACATAGTGGTTTGGTCAAATTACATTTATCTCTTTGTATTTAGTCACCTATCATCACGTGAATCATGGCAGATGCAGTCATATGTTAGTATATGATGACAATATTGTGAAAAAGATATGTGAGTACTTCTGTTGGCAAGTGACATTAAACGAGTGCTCACCAGACCCAAGGGAATAATTGTTGATATTGCAACATGCAAGGAAATAAGTGTAATTTCAGCATACTTTGAACTGTAATTTTTTAACTTACCCAACTATTTTCTTAGATTTACTTGACTTTCAACTTGTCTTCTCTGTCCTCAGTCTCTTCTTCTGCCATGGTTTTTTTAATCCTTTTAAGAATAAAGTTTCGTGATATCATTATTTGTCTGTTAATGACAAGTATTCTGATGAAAAATCTCATTGCTTTGATACCAGCTATCCGCTCAGATTCGTCTGAAGAATGAGTTGCACGGTTGGTCATTGAAGCCTCTAGATGGGAGGAGTTTTAATCTATTTTTTGGGTGATTTCTGTAATGTCCAAGACATGTGGACAGATTCCAGACCTTTTTGAGATGCTGCTGCATTTCACAATAATATACCTTGCAAATGGACTGAAGTGACTCCACATCTTAAATACTGCTGTTGGGTTTTTTCAGCTGCACTTTCAAAAACATCTTTTCTTAGTGGTGTGATTGTGCCTATGATCTTCTTGATTATTGATTGAGTAGTTCGAAAGGTTCCTAATTGGTTTATTTGTTGATTAATTCCTTTCAATAGGTCCCCATTATCTTCCTGATTGATATGAATGAATGGCTGAAATCTGAACTTTTGCTTTAGGTAATTTTTGTATGAAGGAAAATGATTGGGTCATTCGTCATGTTCACTAATCAAAGATTATGGAATTGCAATCCGAGTTGTAATATTGTACAATTCGACGAGTCTAGAGTCCTGATGAATAATTCAACACTTCGGAGATGACCTTAGGGATAATTAGCTGGATTTCTTGATGTTCATTTTTTTTTTTTTTTTTTAATTTTCTTACTTGCAAGGGAGTCCAAATGCAAAACAAAGGTTAATAGGAGAGTGGAGACCTAAAAATAACCAATTTTTGTTAGAAAAACCTTATCCTGAAAATTAACTGCTTAGTCCCAATTTGGATCATGGCTTCTTTAGTGCTCCATGTGCGCTTAAAAAATGCACAATTTCGCTAAGTTGGGTTGAACAAAGCCTATTTTTCATTTGAATTGTAAGTACATAAAAAATATTATATACATCATTTTGATTTTTCATACATTAAATCATGACAAGAAGTTCTTTTTTTTTTTTTTTTTGAAAGAAAGTCTGCTTTTTCATTTAATCATAGCCCAAGTTTGCTTCGAATTTTAGAATATCTTGCAAAAACACAGGAATATCCTCCACCCAGTACTCCCCCTCATGTAGTGAAGTGCTATGCACTGCCAGTCGATGTGCTGCTACATTCCCTGACTGTCTTGTATGTTGTGTGTTGTAACCCTTCATCTCTACCATCTTTTGTCTAGCCTCGTCAACTATTACGCCAACTGGGGACATATCTTGGTTCCTTGTTTGGAGTTTATTGGTAACTGTTAACGCATCTCCTATTACAAATTCATTAATCCCCACATCTTTCGCAAAATCCAAGGCTCGGACAGCAGCAAGAGCTTCAACCGTGTAGGGGTTGGTTACCCATGGTATACTATCACTGTAAGCTCCCATCACTCTACCCTTCTCATCCCTAATGATCACTCCAAAGCCATCTTTCTCCATTTCCTTATCCATTGCCCCATCGAAATTCACCTTTATCGTACCTCTAGCAGTATGTTTCCAGCCCATATTCCTTCTTCACTGTATCTTTGTTGTTTCAGCTATGCCCTGTTAAAGTCCATCGTGTATTCTTTCACAGAAACAGCAGCAGCATCTGGTGCTTTCCTCTGTTCCTCATGATGTTCATTGTTTCTGTCATTCCATATTGTCCACTAGCCAATCATAAATATCTACATTTGTTCCATTGTGAAATTTCCAACTATCTTGGAGAGCTAGTGAAATGGTTTCAGTAGTTGCTCATCAACCTCATCCCATTTGAAATTCAGCTTTTCCCAAATCCTTTGCCCAATTAACTTCTTTGACCACTGTTATGACTATTTCTTCATTGTGGCCACATCGTTGACACGTTGTCACCATTGGTATTCGTCTCTTTGCTAGGTTCACCCTCACTGGTAGAAAGCCTTTGCCCACTTTCCATGCTAGTATCTTGATCTTCGTTGGAAATGGCACTGCCCAAATCCTTTTTCAGGTTCCTTGCTCTCTCCTTCTGTCTTCATTGCTTCTTGCTTCTAAACCATTCTCTTGTGACATTTGACATAGAATTCTATAGCCACTTCTCACCGTGTATATCCCTTTATTATCAAAATGCCATACCATGTTATCAGGCTTGTCTAGCTTGCTTAAAGGTAATGCACATATAGCTTCAGTTTCATCCTGTAACAACATATCATGAATATCAAACCATTTCCAAGTTCTTGTTTGTTCGTTGATCAAGTCTGCTACAAGTTTGTTCTCATCATTATCATTTGTTGGTGATTGAGGCCTGAATGAGGTAGAAGAAAGGAGCCATTTGTCAACTCAGATTCAGATAGACCTGCCATTTCCTGCACGCCATCGCAAACCATGGAGCAAAACTGCTTTTGTAGCCGAAATACTTTTCCACGTTAAAGAGGGGTGTACTCCAAGTTCAACGTTGAGGAATTAGACATGTGGGAAATATTTGGCTTTTATTAGTTTATGTGCTAACATGCCTGGGTTAGCTAAAATTCTCCACCCTTGTTTGGCTAGCATTGCCTTGTTGAACTCTCCCATTTCTCGGAAGCCTATGCCCCCATCTATTTTTGCCCTCCACATTTCCTTCCAGCTTTGCCAGTGTATGCCCCTTGTCTCCTTGTTACTTCTCCACCAATAATTGCTTATCAGCCTATTCAATTCTTTGCATAATGTTTTTGGAAGTAGAAAGCAACTCATGGCGAAGGTGGGAATGGATTGCAATATGGATTTGATGAATACCTCTTTAACTCCTATTGATAACATTCTTTGACATCTTCCATTCATTCTGGCACTTATTCACTCCTTCAAATCCCTGAAAGCCCTTCTCTTGTCCTTTCTCACCATTTTAGGCAATCCCAAATACTTCTCCAGATTTTTTGTCTCTTGAATTCCAAACAAGTTCTTTATTTCCTCCTTTTTCCATTCTCTTGTATTGTCGTTAAAAAATAAAGCCGATTTATCTAGGTTTATCTTTCAGCCTGAGCTTTCTTCATATCACATTAGCGTGTGTATCGCCTTTTCGCTTTCACCTCTATTGGCCATGGTGAAAAGAAAACTATCATCAGCAAAGGAAAAGTGACTAACTCGAGGTCCATTTTGGCTTGCCTGAAATCCATGCAGTAACCATTGTTCGTGGCATTTCTTTAGCCTCACTGAGAGACCTTCAGTACAAATAAGAAGCAAATAGGGTGATTACGGGTCTCCTTGACGAAGTCCCCTTGTTAGAAAGAATTCATCAGTGATGCTTCCATTTACAACAAGAGAATATAGGACACTGTTGTAACACAATTCATTACCTTAAATATCCACCTAGAATGGAAACCCTGTCTAAGCTTAATCTCCTCAAGAAACTTCCACTCCACTCAGTCATAGGCCTTACTCATATCAAGCTTTTAAGGCAAAGAATCCCTTTCTCCATTGTTTCTTGGTTTTCAAATGGTGCACAATTTGGTAGGCAACTATAATATTGTCTGAAATTAACCTGCCCAAAATGAAAGCACTTTGTGTTTCACTAATACAAGAAGGAAGAATTGTCTTAACCCTATTAACTAAAACTTTTGATATGATCTTGTAATCACATTGCATAAACTAATAGGCCTAAATTGGGTAATATTTTTAGGCTCTTTAATTTTTGGGATTAGGACAATATTAATATGGTTTATCTCGACTAAGTCCCTCTCCCCTAAGACATGACAAACAAAAGATTGTAACTTTATTACCAATAATATGCTAAAATTTCTGGAAAAATAGAACAGGCATACCATTAGGGCAGGTGATTTGTTAGGACTCTTTTGCTTGACCACTTTGTGGACTTCCCTTTTGCTGAATTCTGTAAGGAGTTTGTTCATCTCATCAGTAATACAAGGTTCAACAACGTCCGGTACATATTTATGATTTTATGGATTATCCGAATGGAATAGCCTTTCGAAATATCCAGTGGCTATTTGCTCGATTTTTTCCTCTTCTTCACACCATACCCTATTTTCATCCTCCAGCCCTTTAACAATATTTCTCCTCTTCCTGGTCGAAGCTTGGGCATGGAAAAAACTTGTATTTCTGTCTCCTTCTTGAAGCCATTGAATTCTTGATCTCTGTTTCCAATCAACTTCTTCCTTCTCCAAGTAATAATTCAGCTGCCCCCTAATTTGGTTAACCCAATCCAAAGTTTCTATAGTGGGGGGTTTCATGCTCAGTTGGTTCATTTCTTTCTTGAGTATTGCCATCCTCTCCCAGTATCACCAAAATTGGATTCATGCCACTTTCTGAATCTTTCGCTAATCTTATTCATCTGGTCAAGTACGGATACTATGCTATTGTTACCCCAAGCTGCTTTCACTACTCCTTCGCTATTTGCCTGTTTCGGCCACATGGGTTCAAACCTAACCCTCCTTTTATTACCTCTGTTCCTTCCGTACCTTTTTGGCTTTTCAGATCTCACAATGATAGGACAGTGATCGGAGATTGGTGCTGCCAAGCGTTGGACTTCAAAATCTGGAAACTGGTCACACCATTTCTTGTTCCCCAAACCATGGTCTAATCTTTCTCTTAACGTTTGTAGCCTGTGATCTGCCTCTTTCCCATGTGTACCATTGACCCTCATATCCCAAGTCATCGAAATTGCATACTTCCAGTGCTTCCCTAAAAGCTGTCATTTGGCTTTCTTTTCTCATGTTTCCTCTGTCTTTTCATGGCTCCATAACAATTCGTTGAAATCACCTAAACCAAACCATGGCCTATCATCTTGCTCTACTAAGTTCCTCATCAGTGTTCACGACTCGTGTCTCCTCACATCAGGTTCCTCGTAGAAGCCCGTCAACTCCATGGACTGATTTTTGGGCCTTTTCTCACCTCCATGTTGATGTGGTTTCTCGAGAAACTCAGCAAGTTTAGTTCAATATCATCCCTCCTCCAAAGCATTGCCAATCCCCCACTATTTCCCTCCGAGTCCACCTCGAAACATCCATGCATGCTAGACATCTTTTTTATTCTATCTAATTTATTTACTTGTAGTTTAGTTTCCATAAAAAACACTACATGGGGATCTTTGCTCTTCACCAGTTCGCAAAGAGCTCGAACTGCACATATGTTCCCAAGACCCGACCGTTCTAAGCTATGCACCAAATTTCTCTCGGCGGGACTGTGTACCAGTCTCTGCTGTTGGTTATGGTTTTCTTGCTTTCACCATCCCCTCTTCTCTACATTTTCTTTGTTTGTTGGTCAATTGCCATTAGATCACTACATATTTGCATCTTCCTCTTTCCCATGGTAACGGTAGCTCCTTATTATTGCCATGCACTACACTTGCTTTTTTGTTCCAGGTGTTCTTTCCAATTGTCATATTTTTCTGCTTTCCACTAGTTATATTTTCATGGACCTCTTCCACGTCACACAGGATTGCCACCTCATATGCTTTTTTACTTTCCTCGGCATTCTTTCCATATAAACTTTCTGTCCCTTTATCCACGTCCATTCCCATGCAAGTCATTAATGCATTCTTGAAGGATCTACAGCAGAGATAGAACAAAGGAAAAAATGAAGAAACTAATCTGGTAGTTGCAAAAAATTGGCTCTTAGATTATGAGCTTCATTTCATTAATTTATAGGCTTCAAAAATACAAAAGTTTATTTAACTACTATAAAAGTTGTTTGCCTAACAGTATGGATCACCATACACAGATCAATCATGCTACCTAAACTGATCAGATCGTAGAACATGTTGCAAAAATTGCAGTAGAAATGTCATACTTAGTTGCTTCAACCACTAACACTCTTCCTTAGCATTTCTACTAGAAACACCAGGACTTTTCCTTAATGTTTCAAACCTTGCCTTTGGTAAGGTATTGGTCAGAATATTTGCAATTTGATCTTCTGACTTACAATGCACTAGCTTCACTTCATTCTCAGCTTCAACTTCTCTAATAAAGTGATACTTGATATTAATGTGCTTAGTTCTTCCATGAAACATAGGGTTCGTGAACATTGCAATTGTTGACTGATTATCACAAAAAATTTTTGTTGGATCATCTTACTTTTGACTCAAATTCATCATAATTTTTCTTAGCCAAATTACTTGATTAATAGTAGCCACAACAACTATATACTCTTTTTCTATTGTCGATTGAGCCACAGTTTTTTTTTTTTTTGTTTTTGAATTTCAGCTGAACACATTTAATCCAATGAAGAACACATAACCTAAAGTGCTTTTCATGTCTTCATAAAAGCCAGCCCAGTCATTGTTTGTGAATCCAACCAGTCTTGAACTTTTGTTCTTTTTGAACCAAATTCCAAGTTTATTAGTTCTTTTGACATATCTCAATACTCTCTTAGTAACCTTAAAATGCAACTCACTAGGATTTTGCATGAACCTAGAGAGTAAATTTGCAGCATACATGATGTCTGACCTTGTTGTTGTCAAATACAATAAGCAACCAACCAAGCTTTTATAAATAGAACCATCAACTTTGTTAGCTCTATCTTTTTTAATGACTTTCTCATTTTGAGTCAAAAGGGTGTTGATTGGTTTGCAATTTTCCATCCCAAACTTATTTAGGATTTCATTTGCATATTTTTTTTTTACAAGTAAAGATTCTTTATCGGTCTTGATAAATCTTCATTCCAAAAAAATAAGACATTTCTCCTATATCTGTCATCTAAAAAATTTCTTATATTTGGTGTTTAAAATCCTCTACAAGAGCTGATCTGTTACCTATCACCAAAAGATCATCAACATACAAAGAAACAATCAACAGATCATTACTGTTAAAAACCTTAGTGTACAATGTTGCTTCACTAAAGCTTTTCTTGAATCCTAACTTCAGCAAATGATTATCAATTCTATAATTCCAAGCTATTGGAGCCTGTTTTAATCCATACAAAATTTTTTTAAGTAGATAGACTTTGCCCTCATCTCCCTTAGCAACAAAACCATCAAGTTGTTCACTGTAAATCTCCTCCTTAAGCTAACTATTCAAGAAGGTAGATTTGACATCAAGTTGATATATTTTCCAATTTTTCTGAGTTGCTAAGGCTAATAACAGCCTTATGGTTTCCAACCTTGCAACTGAAGCAAATGTCTATGAAAAATCAACACCAAGCTGTTGGGAATAGCCTTTAACTACCAATCTAGCTTTAAGTTTGTTAATGGAACCATCAACATTCAACTTTGTTCTGAAAATCCATTTAACACCAATGATGTTTTTGTTGCTTGGTCTGTTAACAAGCATCCATGTTTGATTATTCTCAATCATATAAATCTCCTCATTCATGGCATTCCTCTACTCTAAAAATTTGATAGCTTCTTCAAAGTTTGCAAGTTCAAGAATAGCAACATTTGATATTTGATAAATATCTGTGAATGGTCTGATTCCTCTCACTAGTTCATGATCAATGATTTCATTTTCAAACATATAATCTTCTTGATTTTGAAAGATTATCATGTTTGCAGCAGTTTGCTTGACTGATTTTTCCTTTGTCTTTTTTCAATTCTAGGCAACTTGCTCATTAAATCTCACATTCCTATTTACAATCACCTTGCTTGTAAGTGGATTGTAAGTCCTATAGCCTTTGAAGATGTTGCTATAGCCTAAAAAAATACAGATTTTTACTTTTTGATCAAGTTTGTCCCTTTTGACATTAGGAACAAACACATAACAAATGCTGCCAAAAACTCTGAGATGCTACACTAATGGTTTGCTTATGTACCAGGTTTCGAATAGAGTTTTTCTTTTCAAAGCTTTTGTAGGTAACCTATTGAGCAGGTAGATAGAAGTATTGACTGCCTGTGCCTAAAATTTTTTGAGAAGATTCTTTTCAAACAGCATGTATCTTACAATCTCCATGACAGTTCTATTCTTCCTTTCACTGACTTTATTTTGTTGTGGAGTGTAAGTTGCTGTGAGTTGGTGTTCAATTCCTGCAACATCACAAAACTCATTAAATCTATCAGATGTCTATTTAGTCACTTTGATTATCGATCCAAGCCTTGAACTTGATTGTCTGACCTTATGTCACTTTGATTTTGATTTTGTAGTCACTTTGATTCTCAATCCAAGCCTTGAACTTCCAAAATACATCTGTAACTTTAAACTTTTGTTTCATGAAGTAAATCCAACATATTATGGTAAAATCATCTATTAAAGTAATGAAATATCTACTATCATTCAAGGACGAGGTTCTCATAAGACCACAAACATCAGTATGAATAAGTTATAGTTTTTCAGTTGCCCTTCATGCTTTGTTAATTGCAAATGGCAACTTACATTATTTTCCTAGTTGACAGACTTCACACACGTCAACACTGACTTCAATAGTAGGCATGTTTAATACAAGATCATTTTTATGCATGAAATTCAATGCATTGTAGTAGAAATGTGAACTAGCATATGCAAATGAGTTTGCTTCACACTAGTTCAAGAAAAAACATTTTTTTTCATTCAAGAAAAAATATTTTTTTTTCATATTAACAGTAAAGAGTTCATGGCTAGTGACATCATGAATTATGCATGCCTTGTCTTTGAAAACTAAGAAGTAGTTCTTTTCTAGCAACTTTCCTACACTTAACAGGTTTTGATATATTTTATGCACAAATAGCACGTTTGAAATGAGTTTGGTACCTGTTAGTGTCTCAACAACTACTACTCTTTTTTTTTTTTACTTCTATGAACTCAACATTACCTATTCTAACTTTAGAGGTATAAGTCTTGTCAACTTCTTTGAACATGTTGATATCAGATGTCATATAGTGTGTGCAGCTACTGTCAATGAGCCATGCACTTGAAGAGGTTCTGGTTGCATAGCAAGTTACAACAAAAACTTGCTCTTCTAGCTGTTATTTATCGTCAGCAACTCTAACTTGTTGATTTGGCTGCTATTGTTTTTTATTTTTGCATACCTTTTTTATGTGACCAAGCTACTTACAGTACCTATATTATATGTCAGGTCTATATTAATAATATTTCTCTAAGTGAGTGATCTTTTTGTAGTAAGAGTAACGAAAAAATTTTCTTTTCTTTCCATTATTTCTAGAACCTTTTCTTATTCGATCTCGTTGTTTTTTGCCTTTGCTTTTTGTTTGCATTTTGCCTTTCTCTTTGGCTGTAAAAGCACTTTTTGTTAAATCTTTTTGTCTGACAGCCCTTCTTTGCTCTCGAGCTTGCAAAACATTGAACAACTTTGCTAGAGTTATCTTGGTCAGGTCCTTAGAGTCTTCAAAGGATGAAATTTTTGACTCAAACCTCTTTGGTAAGCTGACAAGAACCTTTTTCATAATTTTTTTATTTGATAGCTCCTCACCAAGTAATCTAATCTTATTTACTATTTTTTTGAGTTTGTCATTATACTCCTTTAAATTTTTAGACTCTTTCATCTTTAAAACTTCAAACTCTCTTCTAAGATTCAACACTTGCATTTGTCTTATCTTGTCACTACCTTAAAATTCTTCCTTGAGCATATCCCAAGCTTGTTTTACAGTTTCACAAATCATGATTCTGATGAATATGTCATCAGAAACTGAAGACTTAATACAACTTTTAGCCTTGTACCTCTTTGTTTTTTTTTTTACAATAATTTTTCATTTGAGTTACTGTTTGATTTGCAGGAAGTTGTGGTGATTCATTTTCATTTTTCACCACTTTTCACAAATAAAAAACACTCAAATAAGACTTTATTTTGATGGCCCATATCTAGTAGTTTTCACAAAAAAAAAAAAAATAGAAAGTTGAGGTAATGAGTAATTGCTTGAGGCCATTTAAAGTTGACAAAAGTTGGTTAGTAAGTGTTTGATGGCTTTTCACTCAATTTCTGGAGCTCAAAGGTCCTCTAAGACCTTAAAAAAGCTCTGATACCAATTGAAGGATCTAGAGCAAAGAAAGAATAAGGAAAAAGAATGAAAAAACTAATCTGGTAGATGCAGTGAATTGGCTCTCAAATTATGAGCTTCATTTCATTAATTTATAGGCTTCAAAAATATAAAAATTTATTTAACTACTACAAAAGTTGTTTGCCTAATAACATGGATTAGCATACACAAATCAATCATGCTACCTAAACTAATCAAATGGTAGAACATATTGCAAAAGTTGCAGTGGAAATGTCATACATAGTTGCTTCAACCACTAACAATTCTCAATGTTCTTACTTATCCTTTCATTACAATGGTAATTTGTTGACCCTAAAAATCTTCATTTTCCCTGATTTTCCTCAATCTTTTGATCCTCACCTTTCTTATAATCATTCTATTTAGGCTCATCATTCCTCAAAATTTCACTACTTCCTTGTTTATTTTCGTGTCTGGTCGATTCACCATTCTTTGTCATTTCTACCACCTTTTTTCTTGCCTTCAGTGTCATTTCTCTCGGTGTTGTTCCTTCAACGTCCCCACTTCCATGTTTGTTCGTGTGCATGCTAGGCCTTTTTTTCTTTTCATTGTACTGTTTACGTGTTGGGTACTGGTTTCTTGTTATATAAGCCAAGCATCCTCTTTTTATTGGTGAAGTTCGCATCCATTCGCCATACTATTGGTCCTCTCCTCTTCCTAACTCTACTACCATTTCACGATCCATTTCAATATGGCCCAGTTTCCCACATACATAGTAGAAATTTGGGAGACGTTTATAGCTCAATTGCCTCTCATAAACCATATTTTGTTCTTCCCTGCAATAAAAACACACCTTCTTAAAGGTTTTGTGATATCTATTTCCACTTGTATTCTTAGGAAGATTCCACCCATAGAAAACAAATGGTTACACTATTTTCTTTCTTTTCTTTTCCTTTATTTATATATATCCATATATAGCGTTTTGGTCCACACCTATCAATACTCCTAATTTCATTCCTATCTCCTTTGCCATATCTTTGGTTAGCATTTTCAACGCCAACCCATGGACCATAATCCAGAACTCTGCTCTATCAAAAGAATAATCTGTTGGCCTTAGATCACCATTATACTTTCTAACAACTAAAAGGTTCTTTTCAAATGACCATGACGACTCTTCGAGAACTCTCTTCTTATCACTCTCTTCTTATCACTCTTTGACCCAAACTTAAAGATTAATAAGTTTGGTTCCAACACCATCATTGTTATCTCTCTGGCTAGCTTCCATATCATCTGGAACATATTGATCATTGCTTCCCTATTGAACATCTTGTTAGTAGCTTCCCTAGTCACTAAAAGACCTCCGATGGATTCGATTCCTCTTCCAGCCCCTCAATTTCAATGCCTTTCTTTTCTTCTTCAGTTAGCCTTAGCTTTGACCATTTGCTTTCCAACTCGTCCACAATTATTAGAACTTCATGAGATCTTAACCGTGGAATTAACAGCCTGTTTCTACTCTAATATACTGGAACTAAGAACGCTTGCATACTGACAAGACTATGAAAACTCCTCGTACAAAACCCAATGTTCCAAAGAGACTCCATAATTAAACAACAGAAGTGCATTTTATTTTCTCTTGACATTTATAACATCTTTTGTTTTTCTTTTTAAATTATAACTTGGGTGTAAAATTTCACCGTACGGTTAAAGACAAATAATAAAATATGCTCCGTGGCTTAAAAAATAAAAAGTTACACTAACCCTGTTTGAGGATTTTTTTTTCGTTAATTTTAAAGTCAAAACTGTTGATCAATTTCCCTTTCTTTTATTTTTTTTTCGTTACATTGTTGTAAATTTCGTTTTAGCAATGCTCATATCAGTCAATATACTTTAGTTATATTAAAATATGATATAGTTAAGGGTATTTTTTTTTATCAAATTTGTACTGGATAAACCAATTATTTTTGTTTGTTTTGATTAATTTTAGTGAACTTTGATTGAATAGTTTGCTTCGGCTAGTATTTGAATGTAAAATATGTTTTATAATTTTTAAATTGTCTTTTGTTGTTTGATTATTTTTTAACCTAATAAAAATAAAACCAATGAGTAAAAGAACCCTTAAAAATTAGATTTCTCTATTTTTTACCACATCTTATATTTTTTTTACATTTTCTTTTTTCAAACAAATATTTATATGCATATTAATTTTTTTCAAGAAAGCAATTGTACTCTCCCTAAAATTTAAGAATCCTAAAGTTAAAATTAATATTTTTTTCATTTCTTTGTTTTATCTTAATTTTACATGAAAAATTATTTATTTAAATAGTATATGATCAGATTAAATATTTTAAAAAATCATGATAAACTAATGATATTATTTGTTATACTTTTAAATTTATTTATTTATTTTTTTAAGATATTGTATATTTATTTTACATTTTAGTAGTATTATTATATATAAATTAATGTTTATTTATAAACATATTTATATTAAATAAAAAAACTAAAATAATATGTCGATACCAACATATACTTTAAAAAAAATTAAAATATTATTAGATATAATATTAACAAACTCGCTTTATTACCCTTTATTCTTTGAATTTCTAGTTACTCTTATCTCCATCAATGTCATATATATCAATAATAATGTCATATATGTTTTTTTAATAGTGTTGATTTGGAAATTAATGAAAGAAATCTCAGGTTATAATAACGTGGCACTTTTTATATTTTCAAAGGATCAAATTTATTTGGCCTCTGACAGCAGTGTTCTTTTTTTTTTTTTTAATAATTTACCTTAAATCAAATTATCATGAGTTGCTTATTAGACTTGCTCTCTGAATATAAAATCTCGACTTTATGAATACTTGACTTTCTGAATACTTGAGTATGAATTTTTTTTGAATAAGACAAGTCGTGGGGAAAGGGAGAAATGAAACAAGATTCTTGAAGAGTTGCTATGTATTTATTAAAACGCGTTTTAAGGACCAGCTTGTTAATTGTAATAAACGAAAATTCTTTGAATAGTTGCAAAGGAAAAATCTTTGCAGAAACTTTGCTAAATATCCCCAGACTTTGAATTAAGGCCTTACCGTTTTGAATGGGAAAATAATGGGAAGACATTTCAGACCCATCTCTTGACCGTTGGAAACTTTTTCGAGTATAAATCTTAACAATTTTATAGTTCTAAGTTCATAAAGCCAGAGAAAGGAATTGAATCTGTACTCTTTGGCCATGGCTGCCATTTTATTACTTTTTCTTCTGTCTACTTCCATCATTTCAACCGCAGTAGCTCAACCAAAGCATTCCAATATAAGTCTAGGCTCGTCTCTAACACCTACAGGCCAATCCTCATGGCCATCCCCTTCTGGCCTATATGCCTTTGGATTTTATCAGCAAGATAAGGGATATGCTGTTGGAATTTTTCTTGCTGGAGTTCCCCAGAAGACTGTGGTTTGGACGGCCAACCGAGATGATCCTCCTGTTCCAAGCAGCGCTAAGTTGATTCTTACAACTGATGGAAGGCTCATTCTGAGATCAACACGAGATATATCCATTACAGATTCCACTGAAAAGGTTGCCACAGCTTCGATGCTTGATTCTGGCAATTTTGTTCTATACAATTCAGACCAAGAAAAAATCTGGGAGAGCTTTAAATACCCTACCACTACCATTCTTCAAGGACAAAAACTCTTAGCTGGGACAGCGCTGTACTCTAGCGTCTCAGACACTGATCAGTCGACAGGATTGTTTCAACTTAGCATGCAGACCGATGGGAACCTTGTGCAATACCCGGTGGCTCTTTATACACCCACAGTATGGTATGCGTATTGGGCATCTGGTACATCTGGTGCAGGAGATAATGTGAGCTTGAATGTCGACAATGGTGGCCATATGTACTTACTCAGTTCCACAGGAGCCAACATAAAGGATATATTTACAGGAGGATATGATACCAATGAAACAATCTATCTGATGAAAATTGATCCGGATGGTATCTTCCGAATCTATTCTTATAAATTAAATCAGGAAGGCAACCGATCAGTTATATATGAATCTTCTCCAGACAGGTGTGCGCCTAAGGGTCTATGCGGCCTTAATGCCTATTGCGTTATGACTGATCAAGGAGCCGTTTGCAAATGCATACCGGGATTCACTCCGGTAAAAAAGGGCAATTCTAGTGCTGGCTGCGAAAGGGATTTCGCTATGCAAAGCTGCAATAGCAATGATCAGAGAAACCAATACATCATTCAGGCGGTTGATAATACGGAGTGGGAAGATGATGGATATTCTGATTTGTCTTTATTAACCGAAGAAGATTGCGCAGCTGCATGTCTGGAAGATTGTACGTGTGAAGCTGCCATGTTTAAAGAAAGAAACTGCAGGAAGCAAAGGCTGCCTCTGAGATTTGGGAGATGGAAAGATTCTGAAGGAAACGTTGCTTTGATTAAAGTAGGTGTATCTGCGTCCACTGAATCAACAAAACATGATCAAGGCAAACGAAAACCTGATATGGTAATTTTAATAATTGGTCTTTCATTGATTGGCTTAGTGGTTTTGTTGGTATTTTTTGGGGCTTTGATTCTTAGAAATCATGTCTTCACATACAAGAAGGTTTCCACAATTAGCAACATAAACTTTTGTGAGAATGTTGCTTCGATATCATTTAGTTTTGCACAAATTGAGCAGATGACTAAGAGTTTCAAGGATGAAATTGGAAAAGGAGCATTCGGGACAGTTTACAAAGGAACAATTTCGGATAGCCTGATGGTTGTTGCGGTGAAGAGATTGGACAACGTATCATCTCAAGGGGAGCGAGAGTTTCAAACAGAGATGAAAATTATTGGTAGAACTCATCATCGAAATTTAGTTCGACTAATCGGCTATTGCCACGAAGGGGCTAATAGGTTGTTGGTATACGAGTACATGGTCAATGGATCACTTGCAGATGTACTCTTCACACCTGAAAAAAGACCTTGTTGGAATGAAAGGGTGGAAATTGCTCGCAACATAGCAAGAGGTCTCCTCTATCTTCACGAAGAGTGTGAGACTCAAATAATCCATTGCGACATCAAATCTCAAAATATACTAATCAATGAACAGGGTCAAGCAAAAATATCTGATTTCGGATTGGCCAAGCTTCTAAAGCCAGACCAAACCAAAACCTTTACTGGGATCAGAGGAACAAGGGGGTATGTTGCACCAGAGTGGCACAGGAAACTACCGGTGACAGTCAAAGCAGATGTTTACAGCTTTGGAATTGTAGTGTTGGAGATCATATGTTGTCGACGGTGTGTAAATTGGAACCTTCCTGAGGAAGAAGCTGTCCTTGAAGAATGGGTCTACCATTGTTACCAAGCTGGCGAACTACGGAAACTAGTAGAGGATGATGAAGAGGTTGACGATAAACAATTGGAAAGGATGGTGAGAGTGGGACTATGGTGTATCCTGGATGAGCCAACACTCCGCCCTTCCCTGAAAAAGGTTCTGTTGGTGTTGGAAGGGACAGTTGAGATCCCAGTACCTCCAAGCCCAACTTCATTTTTCAGTGCTATTTGATTGTTCAATGCTGTTTAAGATTTGGAGAAGGGAATTTTGCAATTACTTCCCTTCCGATTCCGTTGTTGTCGTTGTTGTTATTTATTTATTTTTTCTTTTTCTTTTACCAAGTAATTATTAGGTCAAGTGATAAAAAGTGTGTGAATCTATTGAGAGTTTGTGAGATGATGATTTTCTATGAATTGGCTCAAACGATGAAAATAAATTTATTTAAATCAGCTCTAAGAAAAAATATTTAAAATTAAATTAAAAAAATCTCTTGTCACTAAAAAAACAAAATCTGTAGCCATTTTTCTTTTTAGTATAGTGTGTACGAAATAATAAGCGCATATATATATATATATATATATATTTATCAAAAGAGTTAGTTTAAGATAGTCAGTCCATTGAAAAAAATTTAGTAGCTAGTGTCACTACAAGAGATTAAGTCTTTAGTGGTATTTTTTTTTTTTACATTTAGCGATATTTTTAAATGTCACTAAAAGATTCGCGGCATTTGAGAAAAATGTTATTAAGAGTGTCACATGTACCTGCATCGAGAAAAATAGTGACATTTTTTAATTAGTGACATTTTTTAATTAGTGGCATTTTTTAAAAAACGTCACTAACTTAGCGATGTTTTTAAGTAGAAATGCTGCTAAATTTAGCAGCATTTTTTTATACAAACATCATTAATTTAGTAACATTTGTGCTTAAAAATGTCACTAAATTATGAATTTAGTGACTTTTGTATAAAAAAATACTGTTAAATTTAATGGCATTTGTGTTTTAAAATGCCGCTAAATGTTGAAAATAGCTATTTTTTTTATACAAACACCACTAAATTTAATGACATTTTCTTATACAAACGTTACTAAATTCATTATTTAGTGGCATTTTTAAATACAAATGCCTCTAAATTGAAAATTTTAGTTTTTTTTAATTCTCTTTTAATATTTATTATTATAATTAAATAAAATTATTAAAATAAATAAAAAATAAATTTAAATTCATAAACTAAATATTATAAATATTTAAATATATAAATACATAATTTGTTTCAATATACATGTAACACAAAGTTTAATACATTCAATAACATTCCACTTTGCATTTGTTTTCCTTTTGCCCATCAACGAACTCTATGGAAAGAGTCACACTTGCTTTGAGTGGAGTCTACAACACCCATTCCTTTTATTGGCTTTCATTGCTAAAGAGAACATTTCTGCAGGAACTTCAAAATGTGCTATTAGAAATGCCTCACAATATATTTCATTTATCTTCTCCACAACTTCATGTCCAAAAAGATGATGAACAATACATGTTCCATCCTGATTGAAAAATATCCCTGGGTAAGCTATAAAAAGTACAATAAAATTTGTAATGCAAGCTAAAATTAGGGAAGATATACAAGATCTCATTATTAAATACATGCAGAAATAACAGAGAAACAAATTTAACCAAAACAATAAACTAAGATATATTTTTTGGTCAATGACCAAGATAAAAGCACAAGGCAAAAGCATGTATACTCTCTCTCTAACTGCATTTCATGAAAATGCCTTTCATAATCATAGTTCTTCCATTTTACATATTTCATTATGAAATTGCTAGACTTGAAACGCAATGCCATATAATTTAAGCGAAGAAGAATATACGAAAGGCTGAGAGATAAATATTCAATCAAGTTCACGTTTGATTGCATTGGAAAGAGATAAAGATTATTTGATTCCATGAAGTTTATAAGATAAACCATTTCAAATCATATTTTTAGCTCATAATAAATTCATAGAAATAAATGGATTCAAATGCTTCAAGAGGAAAATAAATCAATCTTTCAAAATAAAATGACCACGCAACAGAGTTTCAAGAGGGAAATGCAAATTGTGTAATGGATAAATCAACTATGCTAGACCTTGAACTTCTGGTATAGTTATGTCTATAGAGATCAATGTTTTTTTAGACTTAGCAACAACAAAAACTGTATTATGGAATCATAAAAAAATAATTGAAAAAAGTATAAAAGACCAATCCAAGTTGATAGGTCTACAGTATGCATTTTTCAACTGCAAAGGCTTCATAATAAAACCCAGAATAGAAAATGGAAGCATCACAATAGTTTCCACCCAAAATACAAAATGCCAATTTAAATGACTGCCAACCTGTTAGCTAGTTATCTCATATTAACGTATGGGTAGAGCATAAAGCATCATAAAATATAGACAATAACAAAACTTGTCATATTTGAAATAAGGATGGTTCTTTTATTCTTAAACTAGGAAGGAATTAAGGAGATTAGTTTAACAAATACTTATGAAAAAGCTATAAAACAAAACTTACTATTCTATCGTAAACGCATCTGAGTGCATATCCAATTGGCATACACATGTAAAATATTGCTAGTCATGCTATTTTATGATACAAAAGTAGAAGAAGAATAAGATTCAAGGGGATGACATCAATAAAAAAGTTTATAATTGAAATAGATATAAACACAAAGGGCATGTTGCATATAACTTCCAAACTCAATAGTTAATAGCAAGATGACTGTGATCTATAGGATTGACAAAATAATTAGATTGAACCCTGAAACTAAAATTTTTATAATGGGTTATACTAAAACAATTAACTTAATTTCTTGTTTCAACATTAAAAGCTTGAAGCCAAAACATCTTTTTTTTTACCTTTTTCAATCATACCTATTTATGGAAAAAGCCCAAATTCCTTGACTTTTGGAATAAAATAACCTTTTGGCCACATTTAGATCTTCATTCAAATAAACAAGTAAGAGTATCTTAACATATATCAACTTTAGGATACATTAAAAAAAGGAAATTCTTTTACAGATAAGTTATCAACATTGCAAGTGCAGTAGCCCAAACTTTAAAACAATTGGTTCAAAACAAATCCAACTCCAACCCTAAACACACATATAATTGAAATAGAACACATCTCAAAACCAATATATTAAATCTGAATTTTCATTTTTGTTCCTTTAAATTTTTTTCAAAACAAGCTAGAATTTCAAAGATCTATAAAAACCATCATGAGAAATCAATTTGAAAAGCAAAAGTTGAAGAAAAATTGCACAATGTAATGAAAGAACACAAAACTGCAACTAACAACTAACTTGTAACCAAACGTGAATTAATTGATCTACATCTAATTGATGCTAAAATAAGTGATCATAATTGGAATTGAAAAGATCAATTAAGGAACCAAAAGGAAAACTAATTTGAAGAACAAAAAGTGCAAGAAAATACAAGAATTAACTAGAAATAACTAAAATATAAAGTGAAATTCAACTGAAACTCACTGAGTTGATGAAAGAAAAAATTAGGTCTAGAAGTTTATAATGAAAATAAACTTGAAATGAGCTAAAAACAATTCATCAATCAAGTTTGCTATAAAATTCAATAAGAAAATGGTAGCAAAATGGAGAAAAACCAGCCTAATGAACTAGCAACTCAATTGATACTCAAAACAGAGAAAAATAGAGCATTAACAACTAAATCTATACAAACACCAAATGAATTCTTGGAAATAAATGCAATCAATTAAAAATTAACAAGTAAGCATGTAAAAATAAGAATGTAAAGTATGAAAGAATCAAATTGAACATCTAGAAAGAGAGAGGATCATCATTCATCAAGTTCTCATGTATGGATCATTTTTGCCTTTTGGATTCAGCCTTAAATTTGAAGAATTAATTGTACTTGTATAGTTAAAATTTAAGGCTGAATTTTTACTGGATTATAGCCTTATGAACTAGGAATCTAGGAAAAAAATTTGAAGTAAATCAAGCTAGAATTCACTGAGTTTTGATTAAAAGACTGAAGGTAGTTCAGGTGCATGATTTTGAAACCATATTTGAGTTCAACATGAATTTTATAGAATTTGAAAAGGAAATCATGAGAATTTGTAAATTTCATTATGAAAACCTTAAAGAAAATTGAAAAATAGTGTAAGAAGCCTAAAATTGTAACAAGATTCAATTAAAAAAACTAAAATTAAAAGCTATTTTTTTGGAGAGAAAATGAAAATGACAACAAACCAAGTTTTGACAAGAAAAATGAAAGGTAAAATATCAGTATTGTGTTCTAAGTTACACCAATAAAGATAAATAGAAAGCATAGACTTCTTATAAGATAGCTGAGTAGTCATAAAATATGGCTTAAACAAGGTTCAGGAAAGTACGAACAAGCATCAACAAATATCATACAAACATTCATGTGAAACCATGGCCTTCCACCCTAAAACCCTTAGCTTTTGACAAATTATTAAAACAAGTTCTTTTTGTAATAAAATATAAGATTCAAGTACATTCAGTTATCATGAATTTATACTTTTATATTTTTTTTGATTCAAAAGATCTTCTTTCAAAACAATTACGTTTCTCACTTCCTTTAGAGTTCTTTCAACTTCAAGGGCTCTCTAACACCAACATGATCATTTTATAACAGATGATATTGAAGGCATGTTGCGAGATGCTTTTAACATTCATAACCAATATTTTCATAATTTGTCTCCCCAAAATGATGGATTTAATAAGTTAAATGTTAAAATGAATGAATTTGGTGAACATGGGATAGGTGTAGCTGAACAACAATCTAGAAGAGAAGCATCAAAGTTTTATAGGTTACTTGGGGATATGAATAAAGAACTTTATGAGAGATCGAAGCATTAGAGGTCATCTTTTTGTGTTTATCTTTTTCACTTGAAATGCTTATGTGGATCGACGAAAAACTTTTTGACTTTAGTATTAAAATTTATGAAAAAATGTTTTCTTTTGCAAATATCCTTGAATCTTGTAAAGAATCAAAGAAGATGATCAAAGATTTAGGTCTTGGATATGAGAAAATTCATAGTTGTCCCAATAATTGCATGTTATATTAAGGTGATAGAAAAAATCAAGAATCTTGTCATTTGTATGGTATTTCTCATTGGGTGGACAAAAATATCAATGAAAGGTTGAATGAGAATAGTGATGAGGCCTATGTAAAAAAGAAGCATGTAAAGATTTTACTATATTTTCCATTAATACCAAGACTTCAACGATTCTTCATGTATTTCAAAATTGTAGATTTTATAAGGTAACATCATGAGAAATAAACGAATGATGGATCATTGAGGCATCCAACAAATTCTTTGGCATGGAAATCATTTTATTTTAGGTTTTTGGACTTTGTATCTAATCCTCCAAATGTTATGCTTGGATTAGCATCCAATGGATTTAACCCATTCAAAATGATAAGTACTTTTTATAGTACTTGACCAGTTGTATTGATTCCGTACAATTTGCTACCATGGATTGCCATGAAGTAACAATCATTTATCTTGTCTATGATAATTCTTGGGAAAAAAGGTCCGGGTAATGATATAGACATCTACTTACAATATGTTATTAAAGAGTTAAAACAATTATAGGAAGGAGTTGAAACCTATAATGCATCAAAAAAAATTTAATATACATGCTGCTTTATTATGGACTATAAATGATTTTCTTACTTATGCAAATTTATCTGGTTAGAGCATAAAAAGTCGTTACGCTTGTTCATATTGTGCCGCGTAGGCATGTTCGAAATGGTTACCTAATGGTAGAAAGTTTTGTTATATGGCATATCATTGATGGTTAGATAATAATCATGGATTTAGATTTCAAAAACATTCTTAGATTTCAACTGAGTTTTATGTATACAAATCCTTATTAAGTCTAATCAATGACTATGTTGCTAGCTTAGTAGTTTGATTCATTGGTCTACTTTAAGTCTATAACAAGCAAGACTACTTAGTATCCTTGATATTATCTATCTGGGTGAAGTGGATGGAATTTGTGTGATGAAATTTAGTTTTTTGTGGCATAGAAAACATCTTGGCATTAATGCTTGAGAGAATTGTGTGGGATGTTCTACTAGCTAGCTTCTATTGCTTAATATTGGTTAAGTGAAATAATTGTCAAGTTGACCTAGACAGCTTAAATCTTTTATGAACGCTAATTGTTTGGAATTCCATTTAGCATCGGATGTTTAAAGTAGTGAAGTTTATTTGCAAGTTGGGCATGAACCCTGTGGCATTTGGGCGGTTCCTGCAAATTGTTTTCATGTTTTCCTATCATGTTGCCACTATCTTTACTCAGGTTGGTGTATGAAAAGAAGTCAGGTTTATTATCTTCTGTAGATCTCTAATATTTATTTAGCATTATCTTACTCCTTTATTTGCTGTCTGTGTTTGTATGATTGGGTCAGTATCTGTATTTTTCCTTTTGCCCCTTGTGTTACTTTTCTATGTCAGACATTATTTATGAGGGTAATTGCAAAAAACACTTAGTGGTTTGGTCAAATTACATTTATCTCTTTGTATTTAGTCACCTATCATCACGTGAATCATGGCAGATGCAGTCATATGTTAGTATATGATGACAATATTGTCAAAAAGATATGTGAGTACTTATGTTGGCAAGTGACATTAAACGAGTGCTCACCAGACCCAAGGGAATAATTGTTGATATTGCAACATGCAAGGAAATAAGTGTAATTTCAGCATACTTTGAACTGTAATTTTTTAACTTACCCAACTATTTCTTAGATTTACTTGACTTTCAACTTGTCTTCTCTGTCCTCAGTCTCTTCTTCTGCCATGGTTTTTTTAATCCTTTTAAGAATAAGGTTTCGTGATATCATTATTTGTCTGTTAATGACAAGTATTCTGATGAAAAATCTCATTGCTTCGATATCAGCTATCCGCTCAGATTCGTCTGAAGAATGAGTTGCACGGTTGGTCATTGAAGCCTCTAGATGGGAGGAGTTTTAATCTATTTTTTGGGTGATTTCTGTAATGTCCAAGACATGTGGACAGATTCCAGACCTTTTTGAGATGATGCTGCATTTCACAATAATATACCTTGCAAATGGACTGAAGTGATTCCGCATCTTAAATAATGCTGTTGGGTTTTTTCAGCTGCACTTTCAAAAACATCTTTTCTTAGTGGTGTGATTGTGCCTATGATCTTCTTGATTATTGATTGAGTAGTTCGAAAGGTTCCTAATTGGTTTATTTGTTGATTAATTCCTTTCAATATGTCCCCATTATCTTCCTGATTGATATGAATGAATGGCTGAAATCTGAACTTTTGCTTTAGGTAATTTTTGTATGAAGGAAAATGCTTGGGTCATTCATCATGTTCACTAATCAAAGATTATGGAATTGCAATCCGAGTTGTAATATTGTACAATTCGACGAGTCTAGAGTCCTGATGAATAATTCAACACTTTGGAGATGACCTTAGGGATAATTAGCTGGATTTCTTGATGTTCATTTTTTTTTTTTAATTTTCTTACTTGCAACCAAATGCAAAACAAAGGTTAATAGGAGAGTGGAGACCTAAAAATAATCAATTTTTGTTAGAAAAACCTTATCTTGAAAATTAACTGCTTAGTCCCAATTTGGATCATGGCTTCTTTAGTGCTCCATGTGCGCTTAAAAAATGCACAATTTCGCTAAGTTGGGTTGAACAAAGCCTATTTTTCATTTGAATTGTTAGTACATAAAAAATATTATATACATCATTTTGATTTTTCATACATTAAATCATTACAAGAAGTTCATTTTTTTTTTTTGAAAGAAAGTCTGCTTTTTCATTTAATCATAGCCCAAGTTTGCTTCGAATTTTAGAATATACACAGGAATATCCTCCACCCAGTACTCCCCCTCATGTAGTGAAGTGCTATGCACTGCCAGTCGATGTGCTGCTACATTCCCTGACTGTCTTGTATGTTGTGTGTTGCAACCCTTCATCTCTACCATCTTTTGTCTAGCCTCGTCAACTATTACGCCAACTGGGGACATATCTTGGTTCCTTGTTTGGAGTTTATTGGTAACTGTTAACGCATCTCCTATTACAAATTCATTAATCCCCACATCTTTCGCAAAATCCAAGGCTCGGACAGCAGCAAGAGCTTCAACCGTGTAGGGGTTGGTTACCCATGGTATACTATCACTGTAAGCTCCCATCACTCTACCCTTCTCATCCCTAATGATCACTCCAAAGCCATCTTTCTCCATTTCCTTATCCATTGCCCCATCGAAATTCACCTTTATCGTACCTCTAGCAGTATGTTTCCAGCCCATATTCCTTCTTCACTGTATCTTTGTTGTTTCAGCTATGCCCTGTTAAAGTCCATCGTGTATTCTTTCACAGAAACAGCAGCAGCATCTGGTGCTTTCCTCTGTTCCTCATGATGTTCATTGTTTCTGTCATTCCATATTGTCCACTAGCCAATCATAAATATCTACATTTGTTCCATTGTGAAATTTCCAACTATCTTGGAGAGCTAGTGAAATGGTTTCAGTAGTTGCTCATCAACCTCATCCCATTTGAAATTCAGCTTTTCCCAAATCCTTTGCCCAATTAACTTCTTTGACCACTGTTATGACTATTTCTTCATTGTGGCCACATCGTTGACACGTTGTCACCATTGGTATTCGTCTCTTTGCTAGGTTCACCCTCACTGGTAGAAAGCCTTTGCCCACTTTCCATGCTAGTATCTTGATCTTCGTTGGAAATGGCACTGCCCAAATCCTTTTTCAGGTTCCTTGCTCTCTCCTTCAGTCTTCATTGCTTCTTGCTTCTAAACCATTCTCTTGTGACATTTGACATAGAATTCTATAGCCACTTCTCACCGTGTATATCCCTTTATTATCAAAATGCCATACCATGTTATCAGGCTTGTCTAGCTTGCTTAAAGGTAATGCACATATAGCTTCAGTTTCATCCTGTAACAACATATCATGAATATCAAACCATTTCCAAGTTCTTGTTTGTTCGTTGATCAAGTCTGCTACAAGTTTGTTCTCATCATTATCATTTGTTGGTGATTGAGGCCTGAATGAGGTAGAAGAAAGGAGCCATTTGTCAACTCAGATTCAGATAGACCTGCCATTTCCTGCACGCCATCGCAAACCATGGAGCAAAACTGCTTTTGTAGCCGAAATACTTTTCCACGTTAAAGAGGGGTGTACTCCAAGTTCAACGTTGAGGAATTAGACATGTGGGAAATATTTGGCTTTTATTAGTTTATGTGCTAACATGCCTGGGTTAGCTAAAATTCTCCACCCTTGTTTGGCTAGCATTGCCTTGTTGAACTCTCCCATTTCTCGGAAGCCTATGCCCCCATCTTTTTTTGCCCTCCACATTTCCTTCCAGCTTTGCCAGTGTATGCCCCTTGTCTCCTTGTTACTTCTCCACCAATAATTGCTTATCAGCCTATTCAATTCTTTGCATAATGTTTTTGGAAGTAGAAAGCAACTCATGGCGAAGGTGGGAATGGATTGCAATATGGATTTGATGAATGCCTCTTTAACTCCTATTGATAACATTCTTTGAAATCTTCCATTCATTCTGGCACTTATTCACTCCTTCAAATCCCTGAAAGCCCTACTCTTGACCTTTCTCACCATTTTAGGCAATCCCAAATACTTCTCCAGATTTTTTGTCTCTTGAATTCCAAACAAGTTCTTTATTTCCTCCTTTTCCCTTCTCTTGTATCGTCGTTAAAAAATAAAGCCGATTTATCTAGGTTTATCTTTCGGCCTGAGCTTTCTTCATATCACTTTAGCGTGTGTATCGCCTTTTCGCTTTCACCTCTATTGGCCATGGTGAAAAGAAAACTGTCATCAGCAAAGGAAAAGTGACTAACTCGAGGTCCATTTTGGCTTGCCTGAACTCCATGCAGTAACCATTGTTCGTGGCATTTCTTTAGCCTCACTGAGAGACCTTCAGTACAAATAAGAAGCAAATAGGGTGATTACGGGTCTCCTCGACGAAGTCCCCTTGTTAGAAAGAATTCATCAGTGATGCTTCCATTTACAACAAGAGAATATAGGACACTGTTGTAACACAATTCATTACCTTAAATATCCACCTAGAATGGAAACCCTGTCTAAGCTTAATCTCCTCAAGAAACTTCCACTCCACTCAGTCATAGGCCTTACTCATATCAAGCTTTTAAGGCAAAGAATCCCTTTCTCCCTTGTTTCTTGGTTTTCAAATGGTGCACAATTTGGTAGGCAACTATATTATTGTCTGAAATTAACCTGCCCAAAATGAAAGCACTTTGTGTTTCACTAATACAAGAAGGAAGAATTGTCTTAACCCTATTAACTAAAACTTTTGATATGATCTTGTAATCACATTGCATAAACTAATAGGCCTAAATTGGGTAATATTTTTAGGCTCTTTAATTTTTGGGATTAGGACAATATTAATATGGTTTATCTCGACTAAGTCCCTCTCCCCCTAAGACATGACAAACAAAAGATTGTAACTTTATTACCAATAATATGCTAAAATTTCTGGAAAAATAGAACAGGCATACCATTAGGGCAGGTGATTTGTTAGGACTCTTTTGTTTGACCACTTTGTGGACTTCCCTTTTGCTGAATTCTGTAAGGAGTTTGTTCATCTCATCAGTAATACAAGGTTCAACAACGTCCGGTACATATTTACGATTTTATGGATTATCCGAATGGAACAACCTTTCGAAATATCCAGTGGCTATTTGCTCGATTTTTTCCTCTTCTTCACACCATACCCTATTTTCATCCTCCAGCCCTTTAACAATATTTCTCCTCTTCCTGGTCGAAGCTTTTGCATGGAAAAAACTTGTATTTCTGTCTCCTTCTTGAAGCCATTGAATTCTTGATCTCTGTTTCCAATCAACTTCTTCCTTCTCCAAGTAATAATTCAGCTGCCCCCTAATTTGGTTAACCCAATCCAAAGTTTCTATAGTGGGGGGTTTCATGCTCAGTTGGTTCATTTCTTTCTTGAGTATTGCTATCCTCTCCCAGTATCACCAAAATTGGATTCATGCCACTTTCTGAATCTTTCGCTAATCTTATTCATCTGGTCAAGTACGGATACTATGCTATTGTTACCCCAAGCTGCTTTCACTACTCCTTCGCTATTTGCCTGTTTCGGCCACATGGGTTAAAACCTAACCCTCCTTTTATTACCTCTGTTCCTTCCGTACCTTTTTGGCTTTTCAGATCTCACAATGATAGAACAGTGATCGGAGATTGGTGCTGCCAAGCGTTGGACTTCAAAATCTGGAAACTGGTCACACCATTTCTTGTTCCCCAAACCATGGTCTAATCTTTCTCTTAACGTTTGTAGCCTGTGATCTGCCTCTTTCCCATGTGTACCATTGACCCTCATATCCCAAGTCATCGAAATTGCATACTTCCAGTGCTTCCCTAAAAGCTGTCATTTGGCTTTCTTTTCTCATGTTTCCTCTGTCTTTTCATGGCTCCATAACAATTCGTTGAAATCACCTAAACCAAACCATGGCCTATCATCTTGCTCTACTAAGTTCCTCATCAGTGTTCACGACTCGTGTCTCCTCACATCAGGTTCCTCGTAGAAGCCCGTCAACTTCATGGACTGATTTTTGGGCCTTTTCTCACCTCCATGTTGATGTGGTTTCTCGAGAAACTCAGCAAGTTTAGTTCAATATCATCCCTCCTCCAAAGCATTGCCAATCCCCCACTATTTCCCTCCGAGTCCACCCCGAAACATCCATGCATGCTAGACATCTTTTTTATTCTATCTAATTTATTTACATGTAGTTTAGTTTCCATAAAAAACACTACATGGGGATCTTTGCTCTTCACCAGTTCGCAAAGAGCTCGAACTGCACATATGTTCCCAGGACCCGACCGTTCTAAGGAAATTTCTCTCGGCGGGACTGTGTACCAGTCTCTGCTGTTGGGTATGGTTTTCTTGCTTCCACCATCCCCTCTTCTCTACATTTTCTTTGTTTGTTGGTCAACTGCCATTAGATCACTACATATTTGCATCTTCCTCTTTCCCATGGTAACGGTAGCTCCTTATTATTGCCATGCACTACACTTGCTTTTTTGTTCCAGGTGTTCTTTCCAATTGTCATATTTTTCTGCTTTCCACTAGTTATATTTTCATGGACCTCTTCCACGTCACACAGGATTGCCACCTCATATGTTTTTTTACTTTCCTCGGCATTCTTTCCATATAAACTTTCTGTCCCTTTATCCACGTCCATTCCCATGCAAGTCATTAATGCATTCTTGAAGGATCTACAGCAGAGATAGAACAAAGGAAAAAATGAAGAAACTAATCTGGTAGTTGCAGAAAATTGGCTCTCAGATTATGAGCTTCATTTCATTAATTTATAAGCTTCAAAAATACAAAAATTTATTTAACTACTACAAAAGTTGTTTGCCTAACAGTATGGATCACCATACACAGATCAATCATGCTACCTAAACTGATTAGATCGTAGAACATGTTACAAAAATTACAGTAGAAATGTCATACTTAGTTGCTTCAACCACTAACACTCTTCCTTAGCATTTCTACTAGAAACACCAGGACTTTTCCTTAATGTTTCAAACCTTGCCTTTGGTAAGGCCTTGGTCAGAATATTTGCAATTTGATCTTCTGACTTACAATGCCCTAGCTTCACTTCATTCTCAGCTTCCACTTCTCTAATAAAGTGATACTTGATATTAATGTGCTTAGTTCTTCCATGAAACATAGAGTTCATGAACATTGCAATTGTTGACTGATTATCACAAAAAAGTTTTGTTGGATCATCTTACTTTTGACTCAAATTCATCATAATTTTTCTTAGCCAAATTGCTTGATTAATAGTAGCCACAACAACTATATACTCTATTTCTACTGTCAATTGAGCCACAGTTTCTTTTTTTTTTTTGAATTTCAGCTGAACACATTTAATCCAATGAAGAACACATAACCTAAAGTGCTTTTCATGTCTTCATAAGAGCCAGCCCAGTCATTGTTTGTGAATCTAACCAGTCTTGAACTTTTGTTCTTTTTTAACCAAATTCCAAGTTTATTAGTTCTTTTGACATATCTCAATACTCTCTTAGTAGCCTTAAAATGCAACTCACTAGGATTTTGCATGAACCTAGAGAGTAAATTTGCAGCATACATGATGTCTGGCCTTGTTGTTGTCAAATACAATAAGCAACCAACCAAGCTTTTATAAATAGAACCATCAACTTTGTTAGCTCCATCTTCTTTAATGACTTTCTCATTTTGAGCCAAAGGGCTGTTGATTGGTTTGCAATTTTCCATCCCAAACTTATTTAGGATTTCATTTGCATATTTTTTTTTTACAAGTAAAGATTCTTTATCGGTCTTGATGAATTTCCATTCCAAGAAAATAAGACATTTCTCTTATATCTGTCATCTAAAAACTTTCTTATATTTGGTGTTTAAAATCCTCTACAAGAGCTGATCTGCTACCTATCACCAAAAGATCATAAACATACAAAGAAACAATCAACAGATCATTACTGTTAAAAACCTTAGTGTACAATGTTACTTCACTAAGGCTTTTCTTGAATCCTAACTTCAGCAAATGATTATCAATTCTATAATTCCAAGCTATTGGAGCTTGTTTTAATCTATACAAAACTTTTTTAAGCAGACAGACTTTGCCCTCATCTCCCTTAGCAACAAAACCATCAGGTTGTTCACTGTAAATCTCCTCCTTAAGATAACCATTCAGGAAGGTAGATTTGACATCAAGTTGATATATTTTCCAATTTTTCTAAGTTGCTAAGGCTAATAACAGCCTTATGGTTTCCAACCTTGCAACTGGAGCAAATGTCTATGAAAAATCAACACCAAGCTATTGGGAGTAGCCTTTAACTACCAATCTAGCTTTAAGTTTGTTAATAGAACCATCAGCATTCAACTTTGTTCTAAAAATCCATTTAACGATGTTTTTGTTGCTTGGTCTGTCAACAAGCATCCATGTTTGATTATTCTCAATCATATAAATCTCCTCATTCATGGCATTCCTCTTCTCTAAAAATTTGATAGCTTCTTCAAAGTTTGCAGGTTCAAGAATGGCAACATTTGATCTTTGATAAATATCTGTGAATGGTCTGATTCCTCTCACTAGTTCATGATCAATGATTTCATTTTCAAACATATAATCTTCTTGATCTTGAAAGATTATCATGTTTGCAGCAGTTTGCTTGACTGACTTTTCCTTTGACTTTTTTCAATTCTAGGCAGCTTGCTCATTAAATCTCACATTCCTATTTACAATCACCTTGCCTGTAAGTGGATTGTAAGTCCTATAGCCTTTGAAGATGTTACTATAGCCCAAAAAAATACAGATATTTGCTTTTTGATCAAGTTTGTCCCTTTTGACATTAGGAACAAACACATCACAAATGCTGCCAAAAACTCTGAGATGCTACACTAATGGTTTGCTTATGTACCAGGTTTCGAATAGAGTTTTTCTTTTCAAAGCTTTTGTAGGCAACCTATTAAGCAAGTAGATAGAGGTATTGACTGCTTCTGCCTAAAATTTTTTGAGAATATTCTTTTCAAACAGCATGCATCTTGCAATCTCCATAACTGTTATATTCTTCCTTTTACTGACTCTATTTTGTTGTGGAGTGTAAGTTGCTGTGAGTTGGTGTTCAATTCCTACAACATCACAAAACTCATTAAATCAGTCAGATGTCTATTTAGTACCATTGGCTGACCTTATGAACTTGATTTTGTAGTTACTTTGATTCTCAATCCAAGCGTTGAACTTCCAAAATACATTTGCAACTTTAAACTTTTGTTTCATGAAGTAAATCCAACATATTATGGTAAAATCATCTATAAAAGTAATGAAATATCTACTATCATTGAAGGACAAGGTTCTCATAAGACCACAAACATCAGTATGAACAAGTTGTAATTTTTTAGTTGCCCTTCATGCTTTGTTAATTGCAAATGGTGACTTACTTTATTTTCCTAGTTGATAGACTTCACACACTTCAACACTGACTTCAACAGTAGGCATGTTTAATACAAGATCATTTTTATGCATGAAATTCAATGCATTGTAGTTGAAATGTGAACTAGCATATTCAGAGGAGTTTGCTTCACACCAGTTCATGAAAAAACATTTTTTTCATTCAAGAAAAAATATTTTTTTTCATATTAACAGTAAAAAGTTCATGGCTAGTGGCATCATGAATTATGCATGCCTTGTCTTTGAAAACTAAGAAGTAGTTCTTTTCTAGCAACTTTCCTGCACTTAACAGGTTTTGATATATTTTATGCACAAATAGCACATTTGAAATGAGTTTGGTACCTGTTAGTGTCTCAACAAGCACTATTCCTTTTCTTTTGACTTCTATGAACTCAACATTACCTATTCTAACTTTAGAGGTATAAGTCTTGTCAACTTCTTTGAACATGTTGATATCAGATGTCATATGGTGTGTACGGCCACTGTCAATGAGCCATGCACTTGAGGAGGTTCTGGTTGCATAGCAAGTTACAACAAAAACTTGCTATTCTAGCTGTTATTGGTTGTCAGCAACTCTGACTTGTTGATTTGGCTGTTGTTGTTTTTTGTTTTTGTATACCTTTTTTATGTGACCAAGGTACTTACAGTACCTATATTATATGTCAGGTTTGTACCAATAATATTTCTCTAAGTGAGTGATCTTTTTGTAGTGAGAGTAAAGTAAAAATTCTCTTTTCTTTCCATTGTTTCTAGAACCTTTTCTTATTCGATCTCGTTGTTTTTTGCCTTTGCTTTTTGTTTGCATCTTGCCTTTCTCTTTGGCTGTAAAAGCACTTTTTGTTAAATCTTTTTGTCTGATAGCCTTTCTTTGCTCTCGAACTTGCAAAACATTGAACAACTTTGCTAGAGTTATCTTGGTCAGGTCCTTGGAGTCTTCAAAGGATGAAATTTTTGACTCAAACCTCTTTGGTAAGCTGACAAGAACCTTTTTCATAATTTTTTTATTTGATAGCTCCTCACCAAGTAATCTAATCTTATTTACTATTTTCATGAGTTTGTCATTGTACTACTTTAAATTTTCAGACTCTTTCATCTTTAAGACTTCAATCTCTCTTCTAAGATTCAACACTTGCATTTGTCTTGTCTTGTCTTGTCATTGCCTTAAAATTCTTTTTTGAGCATATCCCAAGCTTGTTTTACAGTTTCACAAATCATGAGTCTGATGAATATGTCATCAGAAACTGAAGACTTAATACAACTTTTAGCCTTGTACCTATTTGTTTTTTTTTCACAATAATTTTTCATTTGAGTTACTGTTGGATTTACAGGAAGTTGTGGTAGTTCATTTTCATTTTTCACCACTTCCCACAAATAAAAAACACTCAAATAAAACTTCATTTTGATGGCCCATATCTAGTAGTTTTCACCAAAAAAAAAATAGAAAGTTGAGGTAATAAGTAATTGCTTGAGGCCATTTAAAGTTGACAAAAGTTGGTTAGTAAGTGTTTGATGGCTTTTCACTCAATTTCTGGAGCTTAAAGGTCCTCTAAGACCTTAAAAAAGCTCTGATACCAATTGAAGGATCTAGAGCAAAGAAAGAACAAAAAAAAATGAAAAAACTAATCTGGTAGATGCAATAAATTGGCTCTCAAATTATGAACTTCATTTCATTAATTTATAGGCTTCAAAAATATAAAAGTTTATTTAACTACTACAAAAGTTGTTTGCCTAATAGCATTGATTACCATACACAGATCAATCATGCTACCTAAACTAATCAAATGGTAGAACATATTGCAAAAGTTGCAGTGGAAATGTCATACATAGTTGCTTCAACCACTAACAATTCTCAATGCTCTTACTTATCCTTTCATTACAATGGTAATTTGTTGACCCTAAAAATCTTCATTTTCCCTGATTTTCCTCAATCTTTTGATCCTCACCTTTCTTATAATCATTCTATTTAGGCTCATCATTCTTCAAAATTTCATTACTTCCTTGCTTATTTTCGTGTCTGTCGATTCACCGTTCTTTGTCATTTTTACCACCTTTTTTCTTGCCTTCAGTGTCATTTCTCTCGGTGTTGTTCCTTTAACGTCCCCACTTCCATGTTTGTTCGTGTGCATGCTAGGCCTTTTTTTCTTTTCATTGTACTGTTTACGTGTTGGGTACTGGTTTCTAGTTATATAAGCCAAGCATTCTCTTTTTATTGGTGAAGTTCGCATCCATTCTCCATACTATTGGTCCTCTCCTCTTCCTAACTCTACTACCATTTCATGATCCATTTTAATATGGCCCAGTTTCCCACATACATAGTAGAAATTTGGGAGACGTTTATAGCTCAATTGCCTCTCATAAACCATATTTTGTTCTTCCTTGCAATAAAAACACACCTTCTTAAAGGTTTTGTGATATCTATTTCCACTCGTATTCTTAGGAAGATTCCACCCATAGAAAACAAATGGTTACACTATATTTGGATTGAGGAGAAGAGAAAGAAAGGAAATGAAAATAAAGAAAAGTAACGAAAATAGAAAAACCTTCATTTGTTTGGATAAATTTTTAATTTAAAAGAAAGGAAAGAGGTGAAAACTTAATATTTTTTTATTTTCTTTATAATCTTCACTTTTTTAATATCCTAATTTGGGAGAAAAGCTAAGGAAATGAAAGTTGAAAAAATTTTATTTTTATAAAAAGATTATTATATCTATTTTTTTATTATGACATTAAATTTAATTATATAACTGACATTTCCTATAAAAATAATTTTTTTATGAATATTTTATATAACAGCAAAGTTTATAAATATTTTATAATTTTTCAAGTTTTAACAATAAAACAACTCAAATTATTGTCAGAATAAATTAAAAAGTTGAATTAAATACAAAATTAAGAATAAATAAATAACTAGCTAATATATTTTATCATATTAAATATGCTCAATTTTGTTTAGAAAAATTTGTTTATACAAACTAAGTAATATAAAGATATATTTGCATATTATATGTTATTTTATAAAAAAAAATTATAATTAAAAAAAATTATAATAAATTATTTCATTTCCTTTTCGCTTATCAAAACAATGATTATTAGAATTTCTTTCCTTTCATTTTCTTTGTTAATTTTACTTATCCAAACAAAAAGTACATATACATTTTCTTTTTCTTTAAACAATTTTTCTTTCTTTTCCTTTCCTTTATTTATATATATATCCATATATAGCGTTTTGGTCCACACCTATCAATACTCCCAATTTCATTCCTATCTTCTTTGCCATATCTTTGGTTAGCATTTTCAACGCCAACCCATGGACCATAATCCAGAACTTTGCTCTATCAAAAGAATAATCTGTTGGCCTTAGATCACCATTATACTTTCTAACAACTAAAAAGTTCTTTTCAAATGACCATGACGACTCTTCGAGAACTCTCTTCTTATCACTCTTTGACCCAAACTTAAAGATTAATAAGTTTGGTTCCAACACCATCATTGTTATCTCTCTGGCTAGCTTCCATATCATCTGGAACATATTGATCATTGCTTCCCTATTGAACATCTTGTTAGTAGCTTCCCTAGTCACTAAAAGACCTCCGATGGATTCGATTCCTCTTCCAGCCCCTCAATTTCAATGCCTTCCTTTTCTTCTTCAGTTAGCCTTAGCTTTGACCATTTGCTTTCCAACTCGTCCACAATTATTAGAACTTCATGAGATCTTAACCGTGGAATTAACAGCCTGTTTCTACTCTAATATACTGGAACTAAGAACGCTTGCATACTGACAAGACTATGAAAACTCCTCGTACAAAACCCAATGTTCCAAAGAGACTCCATAATTAAACAACAGAAGTGCATTTTATTTTCTCTTGACATTTATAACATCTTTTGTTTTTCTTTTTAAATTATAACTTGGGTGTAAAATTTCACCGTACGGTTAAAGACAAATAATAAAATATGCTCCGTGGCTTAAAAAATAAAAAGTTACACTAACCCTGTTTGAGGATTTTTTTTTTCGGTTAATTTTAAAGTCAAAACTGTTGATCAATTTCCCTTTTTTTTTTTTTTTTTTTCGTTACATTGTTGTAAATTTCGTTTTAGTAATGCTCATATCAGTCAATATACTTTAGTTATATTAAAATATGATATAGTTAAGGGTATTTTTTTTTATCAAATTTGTACTGGATAAACCAGTTATTTTTGTTTGTTTTGATTAATTTTAGTGAACTTTGATAGAATAGTTTGCTTCGGCTAATATTTGAATGTAAAATATGTTTTATAATTTTTAAATTGTCTTTTGTTGTTTGATTATTTTTTAACCTAATAAAAATAAAACCAATGAGTAAAAGAACCCTTAAAAATTGGATTTCTCTATTTTTTACCACATCTTTTTTTTTTTTTACATTTTATTTTTTCAAACAAATATTTATAAGTATATTAATTTTTTTTCAAGAAAGCAATTGTACTCTCCCTAAAATTTAAGAATCCTAAAGTTAAAATTAATATTTTTTTCATTTCTTTGTTTTATCTTAATTTTACATGAAAAATTATTTATTTAAATAGTATATGATCAGATTAAATATTTTAAAAAATCATGATAAACTAATGATATTATTTGTTATACTTTTAAATTTATTTATTTAGTTTTTTAAGATATTGTATATTTATTTTACATATTATTAGTATTATTATATATAAATTAATGTTTATTTATAAACATATTTATATTAAATAAAAAAACTAAAATAATATGTCGATACCAACATATACTTTAAAAAAAATTAAAATATTATTAGATATAATATTAACAAACTCGCTTTATTACCCTTTATTCTTTGAATTTCTAGTTACTCTTATCTCCATCAATGTCATATATATCAATAATAATGTCATATATGTTTTTTTTAATAGTGTTGATTTGGAAATTAATGAAAGAAATCTCAGGTTATAATAACGTGGCACTTTTTATATTTTCAAAGGATCAAATTTATTTGGCCTCTGACAGCAGTGTTCTTTTTTTTTTTTTTTAATAATTTACCTTAAATCAAATTATCATGAGTTGCTTATTAGACTCGTTCTCTGAATATAAAATCTCGACTTTATGAATACTTGACTTTGTGAATACTTGAGTATGAATTTTTTTTGAATAAGACAAGTCGTGGGGAAAGGGAGAAATGAAACAAGATTCTTGAAGAGTTGCCTTGTATTTATTAAAACGCGTTTTAAGGGCCAGCTTGTTAAGTGTAATAAACGAAAATTCTTTGAATAGTTGCAAAGGAAAAATCTTTGCAGAAACTTTGCTAAATATCCCCAGACTTTGAATTAAGGCCTTACCATTTTGAATGGGAAAATAATGGGAAGACATTTCAGACCCATCTATTGACCGTTGGAAACTTTTCGAGTATAAATCTTAACAATTTTATAGTTCTAAGTTCATAAAGCCAGAGAAAGGAATTGAATCTGTACTTTTTGGCCATGGCTGCCATTTTATTACTTTTTCTTCTGTCTACCTCCATCATTTCAACCGCAGTAGCTCAACCAAAGCATTCCAATATAAGTCTAGGCTCGTCTCTAACACCCGCAGGCCAATCCGCATGGCTATCCCCTTCTGGCCTATATGCCTTTGGATTTTATCAGCAAGGTGAGGGGTATGCTGTTGGAATTTTTCTTGCTGGAGTTCGCCAGAGGACTGTGGTTTGGACGGCCAATCGAGATGATCCTCCTGTTCCAAGCAGCGCTAAGTTAATTCTCACAACTGATGGAAGGCTCATTCTGAGATCAACACGAGATATATCCATTACTGATTCCACTGAAAAGGTTGCCACAGCTTCGATGCTTGATTCTGGCAATTTTGTTCTATACAATTCAGACCAAGAAAAAATCTGGGAGAGCTTTAAATACCCTACCACCACCATTCTTCAAGGACAAAAACTCTTAGCTGGGACAGCGCTATACTCTAGCGTCTCAGACACTGATCAGTCGACAGGATTGTTTCTACTTAGCATGCAGACCGATGGGAACCTTGTGCAATACCCGGTGGCTCTGCATACACCCACAGCACCGTATGCGTATTGGGCATCTGGTACATCAGGAGATAATGTGAGCTTGACTGTCGACAATGATGGCCATACGTACTTACTCAATTCCTCAGGAGTCAACATAAAGGATATATTTATAGGAGGATATGATACCAATGAAACAATCTATCTGATGAAAATTGATCCGGATGGCATCTTCCGAATCTATTCTTATAAATTAAATCAGGATGGCAACGGATCAGTAATATATGTATCTTCTTCAGACAGGTGTGCGCCTAAGGGTCTATGCGGCCTTAATGCCTATTGCGTTATCACTGAACAAGGAGCTGAGTGCAAATGCATACCGGGATTCACTCCGGTAAAAAAGGGCAATTCTAGTGCTGGCTGCGAAAGGGATTTCGCCATGCAAAGCTGCAATAGGAATGATCAGAGAAACCAGTACACCATTCAGGCGGTTGATAATACGGAATGGGAAGACAATGGATATTCTGATTTGTCTTTATTAACCGAAGAAGATTGTAAATCTGCATGTCTGGAAGATTGTGTGTGTGAAGCTGCTATGTTTAAAGAAAGAAACTGCAGGAAGCAAAGGCTGCCTCTGAGATTTGGGAGATGGAAAGTTTCTGAACAAAACGTTGCTTTGATTAAAATAGGTCTATCTGCGTCCACTGAATCAACAAAACATGATCAAGGCAAACGAAAACGTGATATGGTAATTTTAATAATTGGTCTTTCATTGATTGGCTTAGTGGTTTTGTTGGTATTTTTTGGGGCTTTGATTTTTAGAAATCATTTCTTCACATACAAAATGGTTTCTACGATTACCACCATAAACTTGTGTGAGAATGTTGCTCCGATATCATTTAGTTTTGCAGAAATTGAGCAGATGACTAATAGTTTCAAGGATGAAATTGGAAAAGGAGCATTCGGGACAGTTTACAAAGGAACAACTTCGGATAGCCTGATGGTTGTTGCGGTGAAGAAATTGGACAACGTATCATCTCAAGGGGAGCGAGAGTTTCAAACAGAGATGAAAATTATTGGTAGAACTCATCATCGAAATTTACTTCGACTAATCGGCTATTGCCACGAAGGGGCTAATAGGTTGTTGGTATACGAGTACATGGTCAATGGATCACTTGCAGATGTACTCTTCACACCTGAAAAAAGACCTTGTTGGAATGAAAGGGTGGAAATTGCCCGCAACATAGCAAGAGGTCTCCTCTATCTTCACGAAGAGTGTGAGACTCAAATAATCCATTGCGACATCAAATCTCAAAATATACTAATGGATGAACAGGGTCAAGCAAAAATATGTGATTTTGGATTGGCCAAACTTCTAAAGCCAGACCAAACCAAAACCTTCACTGGGATCAGAGGAACAAGGGGGTATGTTGCACCGGAGTGGCACAGGAAACTGCCGGTGACAGTCAAAGCAGATGTTTACAGCTTTGGAATTGTACTGTTGGAGATCATATGTTGTCGACGGAGTGTAAATTGGAGTCTTCTTGAGGATGAAGCTGTCCTCGAAGAATGGGTCTACCATTGTTTCCAAGCTGGTGAACTACGGAAACTAGTAGAGGATGATGAAGAGGTTGACAAGAAACAATTGGAAAGGATGGTGAGAGTGGGACTATGGTGTATCCTGGATGAGCCTACACTCCGCCCTTCCATGAAAAAGGTTCTGTTGATGTTGGAAGGGACAGTTGAGATCCCAGTACCTCCAAGCCCAACTTCATTTTTCTCTGCTGTTTGATTGGTCGATGCTGTTTAAGATTTGGAGAAGGGAACTTTGCAATTGCTTCCCTTCCGATGCGTAATTTTGCTGCTGTTGTTGTTGTTTTTTTTTTTTTTTTTTTTAAACGAAGTAATTATTAGGTCAAGCAATAAAAAGTGAAAAAAAAGTGTGTGAATCTATTGAGAGTTTGTGAGATGATTATGAATTGGCTCAAACGATGAAAACAAATTAATTTAAATCAGTTCTAAATATATATATATATATATTAGATAAAATTAAAAAATCTCTTGTCGCCAAAAACCAAAATTTTTGTAGCCATTTTTCCTTTTGGTATAGTGTTTGTACGAAATAATAAGAGCATTTTTTTTTTTTTTATCAAAAGGGTTAGTTTAAGATTGTTGTCCATTGAAAAAAATTCCGTAGCTAGTGTGTTAATTGATTGAAGACTGAAAAGAGGATGGGTTGAACAAATTGGTTATATGTGTATCAAGAAATTCTTGAAGATAGGAAGCACTGTGTATGGTAATTATTTTATTTTTTTTATTGTTACATTTTTTAAAGTAATTTGATATATTTAATTATTACACTTAATTAGGGATATAATAAAATAATAATAATAAAGGAATTGGCTCAGAAATATTTTTATTTGCAGGAATTTAATATATATTGCTCTTTAATATTATGTAAAATTATGTCTGAAAATATAATTAGACTAGAAACTAAATTAACATAAATAAATAAAAAAAAAAACCTTCACGAGCCTTTTTCTATTAGTACGACAAGAAATTGTGCTACATCAAAATTTTAAATAAAAGATTTTTGGTTGAAAACATTAACAATGTTTTTGTAGTTTTTTTTTTTTCCAAGTTTTTCTCATAAGCTCTTCCTTTTATTATACTCAACTAAAATTTTAAATTATTATTTTGATTTAATTGAACATTTCAATGAAAATGAGGAAATTTTGTTTCTTTGCCACGTTCAAGTTTGACGTATCATGCATGTTAAATATAGCCCTTATTTGGCGACACGATATTCTCCATTGATTTTAGAAATTTACGTGTCAAAATTTAATATAATAAGATTACTATTCTACTAGTTTTTTCAAACTTAAGATTTAATTAAAATAATTTATTATTTCTTAAAAGTTAAATTTTTATAAAATTAAAATTTGATTTTTAACATTTATAATTTTTTTTTTATCTTCCACTTCTTTTGCATAAAAAAATCTAATAATCCTCTTTTTACTAAGTGATGCCGAAAATTGATGTTTTAGATATGGATATTAACTATAAATAGAAACTCACAAAAAAACTAACTCATAAAAATTTAAATAATGACAGAATATGATTATTGGATTAAAAGAGATAAAAGTTCACCACCAAGACTAAAAACTAAGGGATATAGAAACACTACTCTAAGAATTCTAATTAAAGATATAGAATAATAAAAGTTCACAACTCTAGGAAATCCACCTAAGAAATACAAAACTTAAAAAACAATCAAGAAGATTGCTTAAGGATAAATAAAACTCTGTTATGCCTTTTACCAAAGAATAATAAAAACTATATAGGTTAGGAACATCCCTCTAGGCATAGAAACTTTCAAATTGCATTGCTAGAATCATTCCTAAAATCATGAGATTTTCATGTGAACATAATCTACTCATTTACTCCTGAACCTGACCATAATCTCATTCATATTCATAATCTTCTTTTTCAACTAGTGTGAATGCAATCTCCCTATTTCAACCCACCTTATTTATGTGTGAATTTGGATCAAGGACAAGCCCATCTTATTTTTGGATAAGTCTGCCTTATCTAAGCCCAAGTTCTATGATGTGCAGACACTTCGATGTCAATCTTCTCTAGTTGAAAAAGACTTGTCCTCAAGTCTGAACTAATATTTTTGTCATGATAAGGTGATAAATTAGCAACATTGAAGGTGAAAGATACTCCATAAGTGTTGAAAAGCTCTATCTTGTAGGCATTCTCTCCAATACATTGGAAGACTTTAAATGGACCATCTGCCTTAGGTTATAATTTGTCAAACTTTTCTGGAGAAAATCTCTCTTTTTGTAAGTTAATCCATACCAAATCACCTTTTTTGAACTCCATATATTTTTTATGCTTATTTGCTACCTTTTTATATTTTTCATTTTGCTGTAAAATCTTAGCTCGCATTTATTCGTGCAATCATTTGATACTCTTAGTCATCTCTTATGCATCTCTATTAAATTATTGATTAGTAGGGAGAGGAACTAAATCTAAAGGACTGACTGGATTCTTATCATACACTACCTCAAAAAGGCTGCAACTAGTGGTTTGGCTTAGTGAGTGGTTGTAGGCAAACTTCACTTGAGGTAAAATAAAATCTCATTGCTTGATATTCCTTCCCACATAACTTTTTAGAAGGTTGCACAAGTTACAGTTGATTATTTCTGTTTGACCATCTGTTTGAGGATGATAAGAAGAACTATGCTTGAGATCGGTGCTGTGTTTCCTCTAAAAGGTACACCAAAAATGGCTAAAAAACTTGGGATCTCGATCAGACACCATGGATCTAAGAACTTCGTATAGCCTTACAATTTTTCTGAAATACATATCAGAAACATGAGAAGCATTTATAGTTTTGGTACAAGAAACAAAATGGGCCATCTTGGAAAAACTATCCACAACCATCATGATAGAGTCTTTGTTTCTCTAAGTTTTGGGCAATCTAACCACAAAGTCCAAACTAACATCTTCTCAAAGAGCATTAGGCATGGGCAGTGGAGTATACAATCCAATGTTTTGGCCATGACTCTTAGCAATGAGGCACACTCTACATCGTTTAAAGTGTTTCATCACATTTCTCTCCATTCTTGGCCAATAAAATCTATATTGTAAAAGAACAAGTGTCTTGTCCCTTTTAAAGTGTCCGTCCAATGCACCATCATGAGTTTCATTGATTAAAGCCTATCTCAAGAAAAATGAAGGAATGCAAAGGTTATTAGCCTTGAAAAGATATCCATCATACAATAAATCACATCAAATCCAAGAATTTCAATAGCCATAGTCCCCAATAAGGAGTGCTTTTGACTCAAAGCATTTGCCACCACATGTTTCTGATTTATATTTGATAGTGAAGTTGAAGGCTTGAAGAAATTCCACCCAAGCCATATGCCTTCAGTTGAGCTTGTGTTAGCTATTTATAAACTTCAAAGCCTTATGGTTTGAATATAGGACAAATGACTTGGGAAGGAGATACTGACTCCAATGGAATAATGCTCCATATATAACATAAAACTCTTTGTTATAGGTTGAATACTTTCTCTTGCCATCATTGAGCTTCTTAGTGAAAAATACTATAAGCTTTCTTTCTTAACTTAAAATAGCACCTAATCTAAAATTGGATGTATCACATTCCACCTTGAACACTTGATCAAAATCTGGTAGAGACAAGATGGAAGATTCAGTCATCTTGGTCTTGATAAGCTCAAAGCTGTGTTAGGCTTCTTTACTCCACTTAAAAACGTTATTCTTAAAACATTTAGTGATGGGAGCCACAATGAAGCTAAAACTCCTAATGAAATGCCTATAAAAATATGCAAAGCCATGGAAGCTTTGGATATTATGCAGAGATACTGGTGTTGACTAATTTAAAATTACCTCAACCTTGCTAAGATCTATCTTTATTCTTTCATTTGACACCACAAACCCTAGAAACACAAGGTTGAAAGTAAAGAAACTACATTTTTTTAGGTTAGCATAAAGTTTTTGTTCCCTCAATATGCAAAATAATTGGTGTAGATGATTCAAGTGTTGGTTTTCATCCTTGCTGTACACCAAAATATCATCAAAATAAACTACTACAAATCTGCCAATACAAGGTTTAAAGATATGTTTCATAAATCTCATGAAAGTACTAGGAGCATTAGATAAACCAAAAGGCTTTACCATCCATTCATAGAACCCTTCCTTTGTCTTGAAGGCTATTTTTCACTCATCTCCAAGCCTTATTTTAATTTGATGATAACCACTACATAGGTCTATCTAGAAGAAAATAGTTACTCCACGTAGTTGGTCCAATAAGTCATCTAAGTGCGGAATAGGAAAATGATAAACAACTGTGATTTTGTTAATTACTTTACTATCCATACACATGCGTCATGATCCATCTTTTTTAAGCACCAAAAGGGCTGGGACTGTATAAGGGCTCATGCTTTCATGCACCATTCTTTTTCTCACCAATTCATTAACTTGGCATTGCAACTCTACATACTTTTTAAGACTCATCCTATAGGCTACCTTATTAAATAGAACAACTCTTGAAATGAGGTCTATGCAGTATTAAATGTCCTTTATTGGCAGTAGACTAGTTGGTAGCTCTTTTTGGACAACATCTTAAAATTTTGCCAATAATGGTTGTATCACTGTAAAGGGCTTTTCATTATCTTTATTCTTTTCAATCAACACCAATGCATACATAATACTATCCATCTTAATTTTTTTTATATAATTGGCCTTGATAAACAAACTACTTTCCTCTTTGGTTGGTTTTAACATCACTATAGCTTGGTAGGGCCTAGGATGATTTTGCATCCTTCATAAATGTGTAAGTGTTATGGTAACCATCATAAATAACCCTTCTGTCATAATGCCAATGTCTTTCAAATAGTAAATGACAAGTAGCCATTGGAGCTACATCACATCACAATTCATCATTGTATTGATTTTCTATGAAAAAAAGAACCAAACACCTCTTGCTAACCTTGATTTCATTTTTTTTCTGCAGCTATGACAGCTTATATGGTTGGGGGTGATCCATTACTTTGAAGCTTAATTTCTGCACATAAAGGTTGAAATAATGTTTTCAAAACTTTCACTATCAATTATAATATCACATACCTTCTTATGGGTTGTACACCGAGTGTGAAACATGTTTTTATACAACCAATCTTCTTTCTTAACAGGTGCAATACTTAAGTTGTATTATATGACTAAAGATGCTCCACAATCACTATTGGTTACCTCTTCTTCCTCTTCAAGGTTTTGATCATCTTCAATCAGCTTTTCTTTATTTCTTTTAAGTTTTCCTCTACTAGAGTCACAATCTTCCTATTTGGGTATTCTGAAGCAATGTGTCTAAGCTCTTGACATTTAAAACACCTTCTGGTTTGTGTATTAGATTGAGGCTTGCTTGTTAAGGTTTCATCTTTCTTTTGAGGTTGCTTTAGATTAGGCTTAAAAGAAACAACAGTTTTGGATAAGTCACCTTTATTGATATAACTTTCTCTGGACCTAAATCTCGAGCTGCTACCACGGGCCTCTTTTTATTGTCTCTCCATCTTAAGGGTATACATCATTGAAAGTCTAATAGGGTTGTAGCTGCACCATATTAGCTATCTCAATCTTTAATCCTTCAAGATACCGAGCGATAGTTTGCTCATCCTATTTCACCAATTCACATTTTAACATGAAGTAATTAAACTCAACCGTATACTCTTCCACTGAGAGATCTCTTTGCTTTAAGTTATGGAGCCTAATGAAGACATCTTACTGAAAGTTATCTAGGAGATACTTTCTCTTTAACTCTTTTTTCATTTTCTCTTAAGTTACAATTACTTTCTCTTCAACTCTTTTTTCATTTTCTCCTAAGTTACAAATTGTCTCATGCCTTCTCTTTCCCTTTGTTTTTTCAAAATTTTCCACCAAAAAGATGCATGCTTTTTGAGTTTGATGGCCATTAGCTTCACCTTGCGATATTTAGGGGCATCATGGTATTCAAATATACATTTTACCGTGTGTAGCTAATCTAAGAATTTTTTAGGTTGCATCTTCTCCTTGAATTCAAGAATTTTTATCTTTGGATTGAATATGTTAGGTTGAAGTTAGTTTCTAAGTAGATAGTCTCTAACTTATCGTGGGTGAAATAGGGTGCTATCATCAGAATCACTGTTGTTTTTATGGAATGGATTAGTTTCTCTTTCATTTTCTTTATTTCTCTTTCATTGCCTCCTTATCTTCTTTTTTTTTTGTATATGCAGTTGATTTTATAGTTGAAGGATCTGTTGCCGCATCTCCTCTATAAAGGCATCAATTGGGTCAATATTCGTAGTTGCTACAATGTTAGTGTTGGCTTCAACCTCTTCGTTGATGCTTGATGATGACAACCTGCCATAGCTCTGATACCAATTTAATGCCTGTAATTGATGTTTGAGATATGAAGATTAACTGTAAACAAAAAACTCACAAAAAGATAACTCACAAGAATTTGAATAATGACCGAATATGATTGTTGGATTAAAAGGGATAAAAGTTCACCACCAAGACTAGAAACTAATAGATACAAAAACACCACCTTAAGAATTTTAATCAAGGATATAGAACAATAAAAGTTCACCACTCTAGAAAATCTATCTAAAAGATACAAAACTTGAAAAATAATAAAAAAGATTGCCTAAGGATAAATAAAACTCTATTCTACCTTTTACCAAAGAATAAGAAAATATATAGGCTAGAAACATCCCTCCACGCATGAAAACTTTCAGATTGTATTGCTAGAATCATACCTAAAATCATGAGATTTGATGTGAACATAATCTACCCATTTACTCATGAACCTGACCACAATCCCATTTATATTCATGATCTAATTTTTTTTAGCTAGTGTGAACGCAATCTCTCTATTCCAACCCACTTTATTTATGGTGGATTTGGACCAAAGATAGGCCCATCTTATTTTTGGATAAATTTGCCTTAGTTTTAGTTCAAGTTGTATGACGTGCAGATACTTTGGTGTCACTAAAGGAAATAGTCTTAGAAGAAAACTTTGCTAAATCACTAAAACTTTAAATTGGCACTAGTAGAGGTGATAATTGGACAAGTTGATATGGTTTGAATTGGATCATTTTGAATTGGGTTATACCGAGTTAAAGAAAATTCAAGTCCCTTCATAATCTAATCATTTTAAGCTCAAGTTCCGTAGGTTTTGAGTCTTTCTAGTTTTGATATTTGGGATTATTTGAATTTGAATAATTTTATATTTAAAAATTGAGTTTTAAAATCAAATCAATATAATTTTAATTAATTTGTATTTGACTTATTTTAAACTTAAATTATTGACTTTTTTTAATTAAATCAAATTGAATCAAATCAAATTTGAAAAGATTGGGTAAATGGATTGGAGATGATTTTGCTTAGACCTTGTTTAATAAACCATTGCAAATTTTCATTACGCTGAAAGTGAACATTTTCAACATTTTAATTTTTTCAATGCATTTGATAATACATTCTAAAATCCACTTAAAAGATTTTTTTTTTTAATTACATTAGGAGAGTAAAGCCTTAGTACAAGTAAAGGGAATGAGAGAGGTCTGATTCAAAACCAAGCTCTTGATGTTTCCTCGAGCACCTTTAGCCACTAAACTAAAGATTTGGAGACCACTTAAAAGAATTTTTTTAATTAAAAAGTGTTGAATAAGATAAGTAGGAGTAGACTTATCACTTAATGCAAAAAATATTCATTAAAATATTCATTTAAAATTTTTTGAACTATTTTCTCCTTAAAACCCTACTTAATATCTGCAAGAAAATAAAAATAAAATGATAAAAAGATAAATTTTTAGAATTTAATATTTTACAGCTATCAAACAATATATTTATGTTCAGTATTTACTTTTCAATAAAATACTAAATAATTTTATAATTCAAATTCAATAATTAAATTTAATATTAAAAGTTCAGTACTTAAATTTCAGCGTTTAGGTTTTTTTTTTTTTTTCGTTTATGAAACAAAACCTTACTCTAGATGCTATTTTATTTTACCTGTTGAAAGTCTTACTGAAGTTAAGTTTCAATTTATTCAATTTAATTAAAAATAATACCTATTACTTAAATTTTGGTTACGTTACACAAAGTTGATTTTTTAAAGTGCCACGTGTTGCATGGTGGTTGGCCACTGTTTACTTTTTCTTTTAATTTTTTCTTTAAAAATACTAATTTTTTAATTTATAAAAAATATATATTATTTAAAAGATTATATTTTTATGTGTAAAATTCGTTTATACCAATTTTTTTTGTTTTTTGTTTTTACTCTATTTTATTTTTCCTTTTCTAAATAAAAAATTTAATTATGATTTTTTTGGTTTTAATTTTTTTAGAACATACTTGATCAATGCGTGGCTAACAATCCCATTTTCTTTGACCATTGTGTGTCATTTTTAGAGTTTTTTTTTTCTTTTTAGCATTTTTTGGGTTTCTTTACTTTTTTAAAAAAAAATTTATTTAATAAATATTTTTTAAAATTATAAAAATATATCTTTTTTAAAGATTTTATTTTTTATGTTTTAAGACCCATTTATATTTTTTTTTTGTTTTTACCCATTAAACTTTTTTTAAAATTTAAAAAATTTAATAAAGAGTTTTTTATATTTTTGTAAAATCCACTTGAAACCAGTTGTATGTCATGTGTTTTTTTTTTCTTTCCTTTTTTTTTATTTTTTAAAGTATAAATGATATATTCTTTAAATTTTGTATTTTTTATTTGTTAAACACACTTATACCAAACTTCTTTTTTACTTTTCATTTTTCAACTTTTTTACATTTTCCATTTAAAAAAAATTTAATAAAGATTTTTTGAAGGATTTTTTTATAGCCCATTTGAGTAATATATGGTTAACAATATTGTTCTCTTGGGCTATCGCATGCCATTTGAAGTTTTTTTTATTTTCCTTTTTTTTTTTGAAGATTTTTTTTTAGTTTTAAACTTTTCTTTTAAAGTATTTAATAAATATTTTTTCAAATTATAAAAATATATATTTTAAAAAAATATATTTTTATGTTTTAAACTCACTTTTATCAAACTTTCGTTTTTGTTTTTACTTTTTTACCTTTTTTCTTTTTTAAATTAAAATAAAAATGTAATCAAGTTTTTTATGATTTTATTTTTATGTCGGACCCTCTTGATATCAATAGTATATCATATTTTTTTCTTTTTTTCTCTTTTAATATATTTAGTAAATAATTTTTATATATTTTTTAAAAACCCACGTAATGTCAATAGTATGTCAATATGACACATGATAAGTTAGTTGACTGTAAGATTTAATGTGCCTTCAAAATTCAATAACTTCTTTAGATTGAGATGCAAAAAGATGGCATATCTATTTTAGAACAGAAGTGGTAGCTAATTTCACTTGATCAGTTTGGCAACAAAATGATGAAGGCTCATATTAGAACTTTTTAATACCATAATAATTACAACATGGAATATTTTCAATTGATGTAATGGAGAAAATGAAGGAGTATACAATGTTTCCTTAATAAAATAGTTTCATATTAATTCTAAAGAAAATTGAAATAAATACAATTGTATATCTTTCATTTAAAAATCATATAAAACTAACATTGTTTGTCATATGGAAAACATAGAGCTATGTATAACCAATCATTCTTTAATTGCTTTTTTTTGCTTAGGATAATCTTTCATTGATGCTTTCATTAATTGAAAGTAATTGCATGTTCTATTAATTGAACACTTAATTTTTCTATTATCTAAAAAAAATTGTTGTATATAAATTTTTATTATATATAAATATTAAAATACAAAATTTTAAAAAATAAAATAAAATAAAATAAATTTCTAACCTGGATATCTTGTCATGTTTCAATGAATTTTGTTTCACCTTGAAAGAATTCATCATTGCATAACTTTTCTTTTTGATTCTGGCCAAATCTGATGCACAAAATTCCAAGCAATCAATAGACAATTTTGTAATGGAGATGAGCCAATCATTTGTTTGGAAAGAAAAGAAGATTTTTTACACAAAATTACATGAAGATAAACATGCATAAGTTTTGCACAAAAAATGACATAAAAGTTTTCATTTAAAAGTTACTGTTTGATGTCTAACCTGATCTAAACTTTTTAATGATAATGATATTAGGCATATTAAATTTGAATGATGTTGAATATGTTGATTAAGGATGTAAAAATATAAAACTTTTTTACTTTTTTAGTTTAGTACTTATTAGACGGTATACTCAATATTAAATCTCCTTCAATGACTATTAATTTGACAATATATGCATATGGAATGCATGAATGTGAACTTATACATGCATCTCTAATAGATGTATGATGTATGTAGGTAGATAATTTATGCATCAATAGAGTCATTTTTAATCTTTAAAAGAATCTACTATTTGTATTTGTTCAGGGAAACACTGTAAAAAGCTAAAGAGTTGGTTCATTTTGGAAAGATTTTCAAATTATGAATATCTACGAATAACATTAGCTAAAGAAGTTCAATAGATTGAGTCTAGGTACTTTTACTTTCTATTATTCTTATCATGCAATCAGTAAATACTGTTAATAGATATTTTATCATGGTTGAAGCATAAACCATGTTTTACTGACTCTTGAATATGCATAGGAATTATGTAAATGTAAATATATATATATGATTGATTATTGAAGCAAAACTTTATGTGAATGATTATTGCTTCCAAGAAAATGGGTTTTCATTAGAATCACACTAATATATGTAGCAATTTAGCCTTTCATCTGCATTGCTTTTTTGCCATATTTCACCAACATTTATGTCTTTAAGTCTTCCAATGTCAATAACATACTACAAGGTAGTCCCCTGCTTGCCCTTTTCTCTTTTTCAATCTCTAACCATGGTCACGCATTTCTTGGTTTTTATATTTAAATGAAAGTTGTAAATGTTATATATCTTGTATTATCATTTCAACATTGTTAGCAATTTAGGTTTGTATCTTATTTAATTCTTTTGTGTTAAGATGTTTGCTTTTTTTTTTTTGAAAGATGGCTCCATAGTTAGATCATTTTATTCGACTCATGAACATAGGTTTATTAATTATATTTCTTCCCAAGTACCTGGTGACTCTTCCTTAGATATTATTAATGGTATAGGGATATCAAGAAGATTCATGCATAGTTTCAACAACAATATTGAGTTTGCTTTTGTTATTTAATGATTTAGTCTTCGCCTTTTAAGTTTGAGCTTTTTAGGATATTTTCTAACTCAATTGATCCTTTAAAAAAAAAAAATCTAAAACAAAAAAGTCAAATTGTTTTGTTGTTAAATGAAACAATTGCCTCTGAAAGCTCTAAAAGATCTTTTATGATGATCATCCAAGTTAATGCTCTCTTATTTGTGTCTATTTTAAGATCCACTTCTCTAAACCTTTAAAATTTAAATCAATTAAAGGTAAATGTTTCTTCTGGTAGATCCTAACCATACTCCTTTGACTAAATGATTGATAAGACCTTTAACTTTTTTATTTTTGCTGCTCAATATTTTTAGATGTCAAATTAAGACTAATACAAAACCCAACTAAAAAAATGTATTCAAATTGAATGGGAAAAAGTAAATATACCTTGGATAAGCTGTTGTGATGATTCATGCACATGATTTTTTTCCCTACAATGCTGAAACTTTTGTTCTCTGAATTATCGAGTCTCCAAGGTAGTTTCTCGCTTGCCCTTCTCTCTTTTTCAATCTCTAATCATAGTGTCATAATATCTAGATCCAGGGATCTATCGCTAGACATTGACTTTTAGGGAGTCGCCACCAATCTTTTTTATCTAGGTGCGATTGGCCACCTAAGGAATCTGTCCTTTCAGGGAGCGCCTAAGTTTAAGGGCCCCTAAAAGAATAGGTTCAGGCCTACTAACCAGAACAGAGTTCGGGAGTTCGATTACGTGTGAGGAAGGTTATAACACCCTCACAACGCCCATCAAAAGATGGTACTAGCTTAAATTTGTGTTATCCAATTAGCCTTAAAATTTTACCAAGTAATTAATTGTTGTAAATTATTCTCAATTGACTCTAATACTTTTAGCAAAAAATTGAGAAAATTCCCTCACCTCAAGAGTATGCAAGAAAAACTACTATTTCACTTGCAGAGGCTCCATCGTCTGATTAATTAAGGAAAAATAAAAATCAAAATCAAAATAGAAAGGAAGGAAATGATGATTGTTCTTGTGTAGGAAAAATTGATACTTTCAACTTTTCCCCAAAAATATTTTTTTGGAAATTTTGATTTTCAAAGAAAATTGATACTTTCAACTTTTTTTCAAAAATCTTTTATTGAAAATTTATTTTTAAGGAAAATTGATACTTTCAATTTTTTCCTAAAAATATTTTTTGAAAATTTTGATTTTCAAGGAAAATTGATACTTTCAACTTTTCCCCAAAAATCCTTTGTTTTTGAAAATTTATTTTTTTTAAGAAAAATTGACACTTTCAACTTTTCCTCAAAAATTTTTTTTTGAAAATTTACTTTTAAGGAAAATTGATACTTTCAACTTTTTCCTAAAAATATTTTTTGAAAATTTTGATTTTCAAGGAAAATTGATACTTTCAACTTTTCCTTAAAAACCCTTTTTTTGAAAATTTATTTTTAAGGAAAATTGATACTTTCAACTTTTCCTCAAAAACCCTTTTTTGAAAATTTATTTTTAAGGAAAATTGATACTTTCAACTTTTCCCCAAAAATATTTTTTTAAAAATTTTGATTTTCAAGGAAAATTGATACTTTCAACTTTTCTCCAAAAATATTTTTTTGAAATTTATTTCTAAGAAAAATTGATACTTTCAACTTTTTTTCAAAAATATTTTTTTTATTTTTATTTAAAGAGAATAGAACAAAATAAAAGTGAAAATAAATGAAGATAAAAAAATAAAGAAAAGTAAAACAAAAATAAAATAAGATAAAGATAAAAAATATTAAATAAATCTAATCTAATAAATATAAATAAATAAATAAATAAAATAAATAAATAAATAAAACAAATAAAACAAAACACTTGGAGCGGCTCGGCTATCGGCTCAGCTCGGCTCGGCTCAAAGAAGAGAAACGGCTCGGGGGGCGACTTGTGAAGCTCGGCTCGACTCGACTTGGCTTGGAGGGGGGGCACACGCGGGTCAGGAGGCGGGTCGACGCTCGGGTCGGGTCTCGACAAAAAGCGCGGATCATCTGCATCACTTAAGGCCAAAACGACGTCGTTTTGGAAGGGTATATAAGGTCTTTTCCTCTATTTTTCGACAGAAAGCTCCTCCCCTCTCTCTTTTTTCTTCCCTTTTTCTCTCCCTTCTCTCTAAAGGCTGAAGAACTCCGGTTGAATTTCGTCGAATTCTGGAAAATATCGTCAGAATCTGGAAAATTTCATCGAAAGTTCACCGAGAGTTGGCCGGAAGGTTGTCGGTTTCTGGAATTCTTCGTCGAAAACTGGGCAGCTCACCGAAAACATCAAATTTGGTCGAAATCTTTGTCGAAAAATTCAAACTTCGTCGAAAAATTCAACCGAAATCTGGAATTTTCTAAAAATTCCCAAAAAAAAATCGCCAAAAAATCTTCAAAAAATTTTGCTAAATCCCAGAACACTCCTAAACCTTTTCTTAGCTTTCTATACGCCTCTTTTTCTCTCAAATCAGTAGCTTTGCTCACTGTTTTTTTTGTTCAGCATCTATTCCAAGAGGTCCCTTTTATAGGGATTGATCAGGAGTTCCTGATCAATCCCAATTCCTCTTTGAACGGAGATTCAATCTTTGAGTCCAATCTGGACTCTTCTGATTGAATTCCCATTCACAATGGGATTCTTCAACTTTCAATCACAGCCATAAAAAAAAACAAAAAATAATAATAATAATAATAATATAATAATTAGATAAACAAAAATCATATAAACGGAACAAGAAAAGAGAAGAAAAAAATTATTAACAGATAATTAGAAATACAATAAGATAAATCCAAAAAAAAATATTACAAGAAAAAAAGAATAATAAATAAATTATAATATAATAATAAATATATAACTATATAAATAAAATACATATAAATATTAACAAAAAATAAATAAATAAATAAATAAAGATATACATATATTAATACATAATAATATAATAAATAATAAAATACATAAAATACAAAAGAAAAAAAATAATACAAGATAAAAATTGAATTGGGCTTACCCATTTGGGCCAGGCCCAATTGATCTGGGCCTAGACCCAATTGGGTGTCTACAGCTGCCCTTCTTTGCACATTTTCTGTGAAACAGAAATTACGCAAAGACGTAGACACCCAATCAAGAATCAGCTCAACATTGTCATTTTTTATTTTTTTTTGTTTTTTGTGTTTTTTTTTATTTTTTGTTTTTTTTTTACCAAAGCTCCTCTAAATAGAGGCTCAACGACTTTAAGAAACATAAATTGCTCCTCTTTTGAAAATAAATTGCTCCTCTAAACAGAGACACCACGACTTTGAAAAATAAATTGCTCCTCTAAACAGAGGCACCACGACTTTGAAAAATAAATAACTCCTCTAAACAGAGGCACTACGACTTTGGAAAATAAATTGCTCCTCTAAACAGAGGCACCACGACTTTGAAAAGTAAAACAAAGGCACCACGACTTTGGAAAATAAATTGCTCCTTGACAATCATGTCCAAAGGAGTTGAAAGTTGTGTTTGAAGGAATTTCAGGAGATTATGCCCAAAGGTCTTATAAATCAACCCTGATACCAGAAGACATCCTATTTCAAGGATTGGGGACTTACCTGACAAGCTTTTTCTTTTTCAGTTTTGTAAAATATCTTCATATCTGTCTTCTCTATGTGAGATGTTGGAACACCCTTGCTTCTTGAATTTATACACTATACTTTCCTGAAAGTAGTGTATGCTATGCAAATGCATATGAATTTCAATGCATGCTATGCAAATGTTGGCCAAATAATTCCTATTCAATGTATAGTACTCAAGTTTCTCAAGCTCTTTTTTTTTTCTTTCTTGGGTGTCAAGCCCTTTGATTCCTCAAGGATCCAATTGCATTGCTCTTCTAAGATCGAACCAATGTAGCTCTTAATTATTTCTTCCACTCATATTCTTCCTGTAACAAAAAATCTCTTCCCAAATTCAATGTCCTAATCAGGAGCTGAACATCTCGATTCTGCCTTTTTCACTTTTGACTTATTCAATGTAATGTAAAGATCTTTTTATGTTGTTATTCATTCACCAATCATTATTTCAAACTCAAAGAGTAAGAATGCATTTGCACATTTCTTTCATGGTGGGGTATTGAAAAGAAAAGAATATGAATGGTTGGGAAACAGTTATTAGGAAAAGGCACAAAGAATGAAATAAAACGTTTCTTATTAGCAAAATGTTGGCAAACTTTGGCCAAGAGAAAATTACAAGGATAGGTATGGGGGCAAAGCCTAAAATGAACAATCAGATAATCATGATAACACATCTCAAAGTTTTTTCTGAAAACTTAACCCTCTGATGTATTTAACAACTTGGAACTCTTTCGAATTTGCTAACCTCTATATCAGTAGACTTTCAAATTCGATGCTGTATTCTCCTTATCTAAGTCGCCTTTTCAGATTTTTAACTTAGACAAACCCCCTATGACTCAAACCGCCCTTTTTGGGTTTTCCCCTTGAGTCCTCCTTTTTCAATCACTTTTTTATTTTTTTATTTTTTATTTTTTTATTTTTTTTTATTTTTTTATTTTTTTATTTTTATTTTTTTTCAAGCATAGTACTTCTTCACGGCATCAGAATTTATAGAATGGGGTAAATCATTTTCATCAATCTCAGTCAGTATCAACGTTCCACCCGAAAAAGCTCGTTTCACCACATACGACTATTCCCAATTCGGAGTCCATTTTCCTCTACTATCGTGCTGGATTGGGAGAATTCTTTTCAAAACTAACTCTCCTTTTCGAAAACAATGGGGTCGAATCTTCTTATCATGAGCCCTCATCATTCTTCTTTGATACAGCTGACCATGGCACAGTGCAGTCAATCTCTTTTCTTCTATGAAATTTAACTGCTCATAATGTTCACGAATCCATTCGACTTCTTCTAACTCAACTTCTTTTAAAATTCTTAAAGAGGGGATCTCTACTTCCACTGGTAGTACAACTTTCATCTTATAAACCAAAAAAAATGGGGTTACCCCGGTAGAGGTACGAACTGACGTTCGATATGCATGCAAGGTAAATGGCAACTTCTCATGCCAATCTTTGTAAGTCTCGGTCATCTTCTCCAAAATTCTCTTTATGTTCTTATTGGCTGCCTCAACTGTCCCATTCATTTTCGGATGGTATGGTATCGAGTTGTGATGCTTGATCTTATATTGAGCACATATTTCTTGCATCATCTTACTATTTAGATTCTTGGCATTATCTGAAATAATTCTCTCTGAAAGTTCATATCTACAGATGATCTCTTTTTTTATGAACTTGCAAACCACGAAGCGTGTCACATCTGCATACGATGCTGCCTCTACCCATTTTGTGAAGTAATCTATCATCACAAAAATGAATATGTGCCTATTAGAAGCCTTTGGGGTGATTGGACCAATAACATCCATGCCCCATATTGAAAATGGTCATGGTGGTGCCATAACATGTAAAACAAATGGTAGAGCATGGATCTTATCAGCATATATCTGGCATTTATGGCATTTACGAGCATAATCAATGCAATCATTCTCCATCGTCAACCAGTAATATCCTGCCCTCATGATCTACCTTGCCATTATATGTCCACTAGTATGTGCCCCACATATTTCATCATGCACCTCTTTAATGATTTTTTTCGCTTCAGTCTTATTTACGCACCTCAATAATACTTGATCTTTGCTTCTTTTGTACAGGACATCCCCATCCAAGAAGAAACTCATAGCCAATCTTCAGATGACCCTTTTATCATTTTCTGTTGCTTAAACTGGGTACTGCTGATTCTTAACATACTGTAAGATGTCATAATACCAGGGCTTTCCATCTTTTTCTCCCTCTACATTAGAGCAATAAGCTGGTATATCCTTAACATCTAGCTTGATGGGCTGAATGTCAGTATTGTCATTAATTCGAATCATTATAGCCAGAGTAGCCAATGCATCAGCAATCGAATTCTCTTCTCGGGGTAAGTGATCAAACTGGATATCTTCAAATTGTTTCATCAACTCTAGAATATACTTATGATATGGAACGAGTTTGGAATCTCTCGTCTCTCATTCTCTTTTTAATTGATATATAACTAAAGCTGAGTCTCCAAACACTTTTAGTTCCTTCACTCCTCTATCTATAGCAGCTTGTAAGCCTATGACACATGCCTCATATTCAGCGATGTTGTTTGTGCAATTAAAATTTAACCTCGCTGTTACAAGACAATATTATTTTTCAAGAGAAATCAGAATTGCTCCAATTCCATGCCCCAAGGCATTAGCAGCTCCATCAAAGTACATTCTCTAACATTTTTCTACATACTCCCCTTCTTCTAGTTGGGAAATAGTCATTAAGTCTTCATCAAAAAATTTTAGCTTCATCGACTTATACTCTTCAGTAGCACGATTTGCAAGAAATTATGCTATAGCACCTCTTTTTATTACTTTTTGGCTTACGTATATAATATCGTATTCCGAGAGCATTACTTACCATCTAACGATTATTTCAGACAAAGAAAGCTTCTCGAAGATATACTTAATCGGATCCAGTTTCGCTATGAGCCACGTAGTATGATAGAGTATATACTGTCTGAGTCTTTTGGCAGTCCATGCTAATGCATAACACATTTTCTCCAATGAAGAATACTTGGATTCATATTCCGTGAACTTTTTACTCAGATAGTAAATAGCTCTCTCCTTTCGATTAGCCTCATCTTGCTGCCCTAGTACACATCCCATTGAATTTTCACATACGATTAAGTATAAGATTAAAGGTTTCCTTGGAACAGGTGGCACCAATACTAGAGGATTCGATAAATATTGCTTAATTTTATCAAACGCCTCTTGACATTCTTCATTCCACTTCTCAGGATCATTCTTACGGAGAAGTTTAAAAATAGGATCACATTTGTAAGTGAGCTGAGAGATGAACCGAGAAATGTAGTTCAATCTTCTCAGAAAACCTCGAACTTCTTTTGGTGTGCTGAGAGGTGACAGATTTTGAATAGTCCGTATCTTATCGGGATCGACTTCAATTCCTCTTTTACTGACCACAAAGCCTAGCAACTTCCCTGATTTTACCCTAAAAGTGCACTTGGCTGGGTTTAACTTTAACTGAAATTTTTTCAACCTCTTAAATAATTTTCTAAGGCTAGTGACATGATCTTCATCCCCACAAGACTTTGCAATCATATCATCTACATACACTTCGATCTATTTATGCATTATGTCATGGAAGAGTGTTACCATGGCCCTTTGATATGTTGCCCCAGCATTTTTTAACCCAAAAGGCATGACTTTGTAGCAGAAAGTTCCCCATATGGTTACGAAAGTAGTCTTCTCCATATCATCTGTAGTCATTTTTATCTGATTATACCCCGAGAAACCATCCATAAAAGAGAAAATCGAATGCTTAGCCGTGTTATCTACCAGTGTGTCAATATGAGGTAAAAAAAAGTTATCCTTTGGGCTAGCCTTATTCAAGTCTCGATAGTCTATACACATTTGTATTTTTCCATCTTTTTTAAAAAATGGGACTATATTGGCTACCCATTCTGGATACTTAGCCACTTGTAAAAAACCTGCATCAAATTGTTTTTTCACCTCTTCTTTAATCTTTAGTAGCATTTCGGGCTTCATCCGTCTCAATTTCTGCTGAACTGGCTTACATTCTGGCTTTAGAGGTAATCTATGCTCTACTATCTCTGTGCTTAGTCATGACATATCCTGGTAAGACCAAGCAAATATATCTACAAATTCTCAAAGTAGGTCTGCCAATCGTTGCCTATTTCCTAATGAAAGTGAAGTGCCCATTCTAACCTCTTTCTTACTTTCTTCATCTCCCAGATTCACTAAGTTCACTACCTCATGATGAGGCTCAATTGGCTTATTCTCTTGTTCAATCATCCTCATTAGGTCCAGAGGCATAACATATTCTTCAGAATTCTCTTCATTGTCAAGTTCATCAATGTTAATTGAATTCTCAAAGCTAACCTCTTGATTGTTATCATGATTATCTTCATGTTCATTTAAAGACCTACAATTGAATGAAATGGGATATGTTGACAAGATGTGCTTGAAAAGATGGAAATAATAAAGGCATAAGAAGAAATGAATGAAAATGCATCCTTTTTATTTTTTATTAAAAATAATAAATGATGAATGGCCCGAACAAAAAAAGATCACCCCATAGCCTTGGGCAAAAGCTATTGAGATGTTACAATTACATTGTGTCAAAATCAAAAGTCAAAGGTATTTTGATGGCACTCCAATTGTTCAACTTATAATCTGGTGGACAAAGGCGAACCCACTCCTCTTAAGTAATTCTCACTTTATCTTCAACAGCATTAATGGCTAACTGGGCAAAATCGTCTTCCACACTTTTTCTTGCATCTGGGTAAATGAATCTTCCAGGTCTGAAGGTTTCATACAAGTGTGGGATAAACATCAGTCTTGCTGTCTTTCTTGATGGCCTTCTTTTGACTTCCCACTTTGCCATCTCATAGCCTAGGCCTGCCCTGTCGCTATTGTCCACTATTGTTGGAGGTTCTTTAATTTCCTGTAAATTTTTGCCTAGCCCAAGTCCTGGATACCAGTCTTTGTTGATGACTTGGCTCACCACTATCTTTGAAAAAGGTTGACTTTGAGATCCTTTTCCTACAGAATTGACCAACTCAAAAGATCGATAGGAGCATTCCAATGCTTCTTCGACAGCCTCTACATATGGAGTGTTCAATGGTTGTATCATTAGCATATCTTCTTCCCCAACTACCACTACTAATTGACCTTCCGCATTGAACTTGATCTTCTGATGCAAAGTAGAGGGCACAACTCCTGCCATGTGAATCCATGACCTTCCTAACAGACAGCTATAGGATGGAGAGATATCCATCACTTGAAATTTTATATTGAAGATGCATGGCCCAATTTGTAAGGGCATCTCAATATCCCCTAGGACTTCTTTTTTGGTCTCATCAAAGGCTCTCACAATCATCTGACTATATTTCATATGAGAATAATTAATGGGTAACCTTGCCAAAGTTGACATAGGCATGACATTGATGGCAGAACCATTATCGATAAGGACTTTGGCTATGATATGGCTCTTGCACTTGACTATGATATGCAGAGCCTTGGCATTTTTTTCCCTTCAAAGAGATCTCATCATCACTGAATGAAATATGATTTGGCATAACTAGATTTCCAACCAGGTGGTTCACATATTCAACAGATACGTTATGCGCCACATATGCCTGATTTAACACTTTTAGTAGGGCATTTCGGTGTGGCTCTGAGTTCAGCAACAGTGATAATAATGAGATTTGAGCTGGCATTTTATTCAACTATTCCACAACTAAATATTCGCTATATTTTATCAGCTTCAGGAATTCACAAACCTTCCTTTCTGATACTGGCTTTGGCTGATCTTCTTCAGGTTTTATCTCTGGATTATTTCGTCTTTCTCTTTTTTTAGCCTTCTCCCTTCTAGCCTTCTCTAGCATTTTTGAGATGTAACATCTCCCACTTCGAGTAATGCCTCCTACACCAGTAATGTTAGAAGCATCGACTTTGGAAACCTCTTCTTTCTGTCCTTGAACTACAGTGTCACAGCCATATTTCTAGGGTACAACTTTATCATCTTTATATGAAAAAAGAGCTGAGACTTTAAACGTTACTGGCATGGGGAGGAGTTTGTCTATGACTGACTTTGGTTTGATCCCACACTGAATTGTCACTGCTTCAGGAAACAACTTTTTAGACCTATCAGTCATGCACACCTCAGCATTTTTCAAGTTTTCTTTTTCTTCATAGACTTCCATCTGATATGAATCCAAGAGTTTTTACACCTCTTGGTGAAACTGCTCACAAGTCTCAATGGAATGGCCCATTACCCCACTATGATACTTACAACTAGTACCAGCTATATATGTTCCATGATAGCTGTGTGGACTTACCAGTTGTATCATGTCTACTTTTCGTAAACATCGAATAGCTGACTGAGAGGTGTCTTAATATCTGTCATTTTTTTCTTTACATGGCACTTTTGTTCTTCACCTATAGCATTCACATTATGATTCGGTAAAGGATTACCACTAACATTTGGCACAACCATCCCTCTAGTATCAAAGCAGATCATCCAATCTTTGATCAACCGTTGCACTTTGTGTTTCAGGGTAGTGCAATTTTTAGTTGAGTGACCAGTAATCCCATAATGGTAGTCACAATGGGCGGTGGGATCATACCACTTAGGGTAAGGTGGCTTGAGGGGTTTCAATTTACTCGGAGTAATCAAATGACTGTTGTAGAGCTCCTTATATAATTTTGAATAGGTCATGAGAATAGGGTCAAAAATAGATTTTTCACGAGTGGTTCGTTGCTCCCGCGAGCCACCAACGGGTTAGTTGGGCGATTTTGTGGTCTTGAGGTAGGTTGAATGTTAGGACTGTACATGGTATTTTGGGGTTTATGAGAGGTTTGATAGGTTTGGGGTTATGGTGGTTGTGTAAATGGTTGGTATGGGTGAAAGGAAGTGTTATTTACAACAGGGTGATATGGCTGATATTCTGGTGACGGATAGGGTGAATAACCCCTAAGTTGCTGTCTATCAAAGCTCACAGCCTGAGCTTCAATTTCTTTTTTCTTCGAGACTCTTTTGCTAGATGCTTCATTTCCTTCTAGCTTGTCATTCTTGATGGCGCTCTCAATGATTTCTCTCGAGATTACCATATCAACAAAATTTTTTGTTGCATTCCCTATCATTTTTTCATAATAGGGAGATTTTAAAGTGCTAACAAACAGCACTGTAGTTTTTTTCTCGATCAGAAGAGGTTGTACTTGAGAAGCAACCTCCCTCCACCTTTGGGCATACTCTTTAAAAGATTCGTTTGACTTTTTCTCCAGATTCTGTAAAGACAAACGATCAGGGGCCAAATCGATGATATGTCGATATTGACTGATAAAATCATGTCATATCGCTCCAAGAACGAATGCGAGTCCTGTCCAGCTAAACATACCATCTGGCCGTAGAGTTAGTAAAATTGTCATGGAAAACATGCATCAAGAGTTTTTCATCATGTGCATGAGCTGCCATCTTCCTGCAATACATGGTGATATGGGTTTTGAGACATTTTGTACCGTCATATTTTTTAAATTTTAGTACTTTGAACTTATGGGGGATAATCACATCAGGAACTAGGCAGAGCCCAGTAGCATCAACTGATCCATAAAAACTAAATCCTTCCATAGCCCTTAGCATTTGCTCTAGCATGCTAATCTTGAAACTTTCCTCAGCTTCTACTCTCATCTTTTCTTTCTTCTTTTCTTTTAAATCATCTAGATCAAGAATTGGTTCTGTTGTTTTTTCAGTGAAGATAAGATTTATATAGCTATTATACTGCCTTGGATTGAAAGCTGATGGCATTCCAGGATATGTTGGATATACGAAGTGTTATGGCGGGACCTTTTGAGCAGACTGGGCCTGAAGTGGGCCAAAACCTGGAGGGTACAGAGGGTCAACCACTTCTTGTAATGGGAAAATTTGCTGGCTTGTATTTCCTTCAACTCTTTTTCCTTTATTCATGTTATTAAGAGCCTCCACAATCTTGCTTAATTCACTTTCGATCTTTTCCTAGGCTTTTTCTATCTTTTCAAATCTATGGGAACTTTTCTCCTCCATTTGCCTTGCTCTGGATCTTGTGTTGTATGGATGAGCAGGGTTTTTGCTAGATAAAGCTATCCTGGAACTTTGAGTACCATACCTCAGAATTAGTAAATTTGCATGATCATCACATGGTTACTTTGTTAAGTGTAATGAATGAGAATGCAATGAATGAAAAATACATGCATGTAAAGAACATTGGCCTTAAAATGGTATTCAACTAAAAAAATTTCATTTATTCCAAAAACTTTTATCTACATTGAGTTTATCATCCTAGAATTATAGCCATAAAATTGCTTGATTTGTTCATACTGGGCCTTGGCTTTTTCTATGAAGTTCAAGAGACGCTGTCCATGTTTTTCTACTGGGGCCACCACTTGTCTTAATGCCTTTGCCTCTTCCACCATCTCTCTTGCCTTATATACCCCTTTATGAATTTGGGTTGTTAAGTGCTCAATGTATTTCTACCTTTCTAAGTTCTCTCTTTTACCACACCAGACTTGGTATGATAATTCTCTATGTTCTCTAACCAATGCAGCGATGTGGTCTTCTTATTCATCCAACTTTTGATTTAGCCTGCTCAAATAACTGTTTAGCATGTTAATTTTTGCCTGTGCTTCGGTGCTTTTTTCTTTCAATTCGGTATACTCTTGTTTCAATCTTGTGTTTTCCTCAGTCAGCTCGATAATGGTTATCTCATTGGCTCTTTCTCTCACACATAGCCTCTTATGCTCTTGGTGTAACCTTGCTAGATCTTCAGTAACTGTATCACGTTCTCTAGTAATCTTGTGAACTTTAACTTCATAACTTTCAGCTCTACCTTTCCACTGGGCTTTTTCTTCTTGAAGTTCCTGAATCTCCTTCTTTAACTTGGTCTTTTCAAACTCAAATTCTTTTGTTGCCAGCTCTAATTTCGATGGTGTCTCTTCAAATTTTTCTTCTGTTGGTGGTTGAGAGATTTCATAAGTGAATACCATTTCTTGTCTTCTTTTTGCTCTCCAAACCAAGTAACCTGGGGTGACTTTTTTAGTGAACGGTCCAGGACTCACTCTTTGGGGATTTTTCCATGCTTTAATCATCTCATTCATCCTCTGAAATATTTTAGGCTCACTGTAAGAGAAATCTAACTGATGAAGCTCACAAGTCATATGAATGAACTGTTCTCCCCCCAATTACCTTTTCACTAGGAGCGGTGCATAATTCGTCACTCCCCATAAACCTAGAAGTGAAACCATTGTACTATCCCCACATTGGTATAACATAGGCTCCATAGGGCTAACCATCTCACCTTGGCACTTTCTAATTTTTGTAAGAAAGTTATCCATTCTTGTTTAGGCTTCCGCTTTGACCATCCACTTTCACAGAATTCCTTGATTGGAAAATGATTACAGATGTAAATCTTAGAGAAAGTGCCATTTTCTTGTTCAAAATGGGTTTTTATCCACACGTACAATAACGGTATGCATCCTATGAAGCGCCCTCCATTTCGACGACAATAACTCAAAGATCTGATAGTCTCTGCTAATATTACCGTTAAAGGATTACAGCCATTGATCACACTTTTGAAGAAATCAACCACCGCTATCTCAATATGTCCCAAAACCTTTGGAAAGATTACCAGTCTATATATAGCCAGGGCAAATATGTCTAACCCCCGTTCTTCATTGGAGTGTTGCATCAGAAACTCATGAAAGAACTTCCAAGGTAGGCAAACCTGTTCATATTTTTTCTTTGTATGAGAATCCACAACTTCCTTGTCTATCCCCATGAGTTGAGCCAGACTTTTATGAAATCTTGACTTATGTTTTTTGACATATATCTTGTCAGGAGTCTTTAGATGCAAACCCAATAAGATCGAATATTCTTCTATGGTGGAAGTCATATCAGCTTTGTTAAAGATGAAACACCTGTATGCAGGATCTTAGAATTATGTTGCAGCTCTAATTAGTTGATCATCAACAGCCACTACTAGAAGGTGTGCTATATAACCATGTTTCTGACAAAACTGCTCTTATTTTGACGGACTCATCTTCTTCCAGATATCCACCAAATCTTCTAAATTGTTCTGTTTGAGGAGGATAGATGTTTTTTGAGATAGAGTAGACTCATACCCAATTGGCAAGTAATCTCCCATCTTCAGTTAAGTCTTTTCTGACTAGGCCTTTACTTTATTGGGTGTCCCACAAGGTGCTAATACTGATGAAGAACAGACTAAGCATTCATTGGTGTCCATGAAAAAATTTGTTGAAGACTGTTTTTCAGGCAAATGTTCTTTATGCAACTTTATGATATGCACATGAACCAATGCAAAAGAAAAAAAAATGTTAGTATACCTAGAAAAAGAATAAATGACTAAGTAAATTTAAACATCACACAAAGTAAAAGGGATAAATCCTATGCTTTTGGTTAATTCTAAAAGGGAAAAGTGATGGCTCTATCTATAGGTTAGGCACTCTTAAAGTTCACTATATGCGATTTTAAGGGTCAAAGTCTAAAGGTCCTCAAATTGTTCCTTACATCCTTGTCCATCACAGACTAGTAAGGCACCCTAATCCTCCTCCATTACAGGCTACAAGCAAAAAATGTTCAATTTGAGTGAGAGTATTTCGCTAGCCACTGCGGAGGCATTAGACCTCACGAAAGCAATAGGTACTTTATTCCCTCCTAAAGGGACGGAGCTCGGGTGTAGAGCTCATGTTATGCACATGCATATGAATGACATGATTAACAAGGTAAATAAACATGAATGAATAATAACACATATATACAAAAAGGTTCAATTTTATTAGGCTTTTGGATAACACAAATTATTTGCTGGCCTGACTCTCAAAGTCCCTAGTGGAGTCGCCAAGCTGTTATAACGTCTAAATCCGGGGATCTATCGCTAGACATTGACTTTTAGGGAGTCGCCACCAATCTTTTTTATCTAGGTGCGATTGATCACCTAAGGAATCTGTCCTTTCAGGGAGCGCCTAAGTTTAAGGGCTCCTAAAAGAATAGGTTCAGGTCTACTAACCAGAACAGGGTTTGGGAGTTCGATTACGTGTGAGGAAGGTTATAGCACCCTCACAACGCCCATCAAAAAATGGTATCAGCTTAAATTTGTGTTATCCAATTAGCCTTAAAATTTTATCAAGCAATTAATTGTTGGAAATTATTCTCAATTGACTTTAATACTTTTAGCAAAAAATTGAGAAAATCCCCTCACCTCAAGAGTATGAAAGAAAAATTACTATTTCACTTACAGAGGCTCCATCGTCGGATTAATTAAGGAAAAATCAAAATCAAAATCAAAATAGAAAGGAAGGAAATGATGATTGTTCTTGTGTAGAGAAAATTGATACTTTCAACTTTTCCCCAAAAATATTTTTTTGAAATTTATTTTTTTAGGAAAATTGATACTTTCAACTTTTTCCCAAAAATATTTTTTTGAAAATTTTGATTTTCAAGGAAAATTGTTACTTTCAACTTTTTTTCAAAAATCTTTTATTGAAAATTTATTTTTAAGGAAAATTGATACTTTTAATTTTTCCCTAAAAATATTTTTTGAAAATTTTGATTTTCAAGGAAAATTGATACTTTCAACTTTTCCCTAAAAATAATTTTTTGAAAATTTTGATTTTCAAAGAAAATTGATACTTTCAACTTTTCCCTAAAAATATTTTTTAAAAATTTTGATTTTCATGGAAAATTGATACTTTCAACTTTTCTTCAAAAATCCTTTTCTTGAAAATTTATTTTTAAGGAAAATTGATACTTTCAACTTTTCTCTAAAAATATTTTTTTGAAAATTTTGATTTTCAAGGAAAATTGATACTTTCAACTTTTCCTCAAAAACCCTTTTTTAAAAATTTATTTTTACGAAAAATTGACACTTTCAACTTTTCCCTAAAAATATTTTTTTGGAAATTTTGATTTTCAAGGAAAATTGATACTTTCAACTTTTCCTCAAAAATCCTTTTTTGAAAATTTATTTTTAAGAAAAATTGATATTTTCAACTTTTCCCCAAAAATATTTTTTTGAAATTTATTTCTAAGGAAAATTGATACTTTCAACTTTTCCCAAAAAATATTTTTTTGATTTTTATTTAAAGAAAATAGAACAAAATAAAAGTGAAAATAAATGAAGATAAAAAAATAAAGAAAAGTAAAAAAAAAATAAAATAAGATAAAGATAAAAAATATTAAATAAATCTAATCTAATAAATAAAAAAAATAAATAATAAATAAAACAAATAAAAAAAAACCTGGAGCGGCTCGGCTATCGACTTAGCTCGGCTCGGCTCAAGGAAGAGAAACGGCTTGGGGGGATGGCTTGGGAAGCTCGGCTCGACTCGGCTTGGCTCGGAGGGAGGGCACGCGCGGGTCAACGCTCGGGTCGGATCGGGTCGGGTCTCGGTAAAACGCGCGAATTCTCTAGGTCACTTAAGGCCAAAACGACGTCGTTTTGGAAGGGTATATAAGGTCCTTCCCTCTATTTTTTGGCAGAAAGCTCCTCCCCTCTCTCTCTCTTCTTCTCTTTTTCTTTCCCTTCTCTCTAAAGGCTGAAGAACTCTGGTTGAATTTCGTCGAATTCTGGAAAATGTCATCGGAATCTGGAAAATTTCATCGGAAGTTCACCGGAAGTTGGCCGGAAGGTTGTTGGTTTCTGGAATTCTTCGTCGAAAACTGGGCAGCTCACCGAAAACTTCAAATTTGGTCGGAATCTTCACCGAAAAATTCAAATTTCATCGAAAAATTCAATCGAAATCTAAAATTTTTCAGAAATTCCCAGAAAAAAATCACCAAAAAATCTTCAAAAAATTCTGCTAAATCCCAGAACACTCCTAAACCTTTTCTTAGCTTTCTATACGCCTCCTTTTCTCTCAAATCAGTAGCTTTGCTCACTGTTTTTTGTGTTCAGCATCTGTTCCAGGAGGTCCCTTTTATAGGGATTAATCAGGAGTTCTTGATCAATCTCAATTCCTCCTTGAACGGGGATTCAATCTTTGAGTCCAATCTGGACTCTTCTGATTGAATTCTCATTCACAATGAGATTCTTCAACTTTCAATCACAGCCCATAAAAAAAAAAACAAAAAATAATAATAATAATAATAATATAATAATAAGATAAACAAAAATCATATAAACGGAACAAGAAAAGAGAAGAAAAAAAAATTATTAACAGATAATTAAAAATACAATAAGATAAATCCAAAAAAAAAATTACAAGAAAAAAAAATAATAAATAAATTATAATATAATAATAAATATATAACTATATAAATAAAATACATATAAATATTAACAAAAATAAATAAATAAATAAATAAAGATATACATATATTAATACATAATAATAATAAATAATAAAATACATAAAATGCAAAAGAAAAAAAATAATACAAGATAAAAATTGAATTGGGCTTACCCATTTGGGTCAAGCCCAATTGATCTGGGCCTGAACCCAATTGGGTGTCTACACATAGTCACACATTTCTTGGTTTTTATATTTAAATGGAAGTTGTAAATGCTACATATCTTGTATTATCATTTCAACATTGGTAGCAATTTAGGTTTGTATCTTATTTAATTCTTCTGTGTTAAGATGCTTGTTTTTTTTTTTTTTTTGTGTAAAATGGCTCCATAGTTAAATCATCTTATTAGACTCATGAACATGGGTTTATTAATTATATTTCTTTCCAAATACCTAGTGATTATTCCTTAGATATTGTTAATGGTATAGGCATGTTAAGGGGATTCATGCATAGTTTCAATAATAGTATGAGTCTACTTTTTTGGAATCTACTTTACTTTCATTTTCTTGTGGTTAGCACTGTGTAGATCTATTTTTATATAAAGTGAAAACCATCCCTTTCTCTTTTTCTAAATCTAACAAAGAAAAGTCAAAGTATTTTTCATTATTTAACCTTCGCTTTTTAAGTTTAAGTTTTTTTGGATGTATTCTAACTCAATTGATCTTATTTTTTTTAAAAAAAATCTAAAACAAGCAATATCATGTTGGTTGTATGTGTATTATTGGCCATTGGATGAATGATGTGTTTGTGTTTTTTTTTTTTATTTTTAAGATTTTAATTTCAATGTCTTTATTAAGTGGATTCTATTATCCATTTTCATAAATATAGACATTTTGTCAAACCATATAAATTATATGTCTTTTTTTATTTTTTATATGTTTATTATCTCCTACATGTTATTTTTAATAATAATAGATAAGATTTTTTTAAAAAATAATTAAAATTTTGAAAAAAAATATTATTGGGTTGTGCTTGGCCCAACTCAATATGAAAAATAGTGTTGTGCTTGACATGTCATGACCCAAGAAAATTACAGACCGTGTGCCATTGCAAGGCTATACCATTAACCTTAAGTGGCTGTGCCAGAATGTTACGTTAAAAAATAATACTAAGCCAACATGATTCATTAACATATTGGTTAATATTTAAATAGGCAGTGCTGGCCTAGCATAGCTCATTTGATATCTCTACTTAAAATTCTCTAATTTATTTTTTCATTTTAATTTTTTATTATATAAATTAATAAATAAATAAATTTTATTTTAATTTTTATTAATTTAATTATTTATTAATAAAATTATTATTTGAAATAATTTAATAGTTTTTTAATTATTCATTTATTTTATAAATGTTAAATCATTTAAAATTTTAATTTTAATAGCTTTCATAGTCTTTTTTTTTTTTTTGTTTTCAATACAATTTTTATTTTATTGTTATAGTAATTAATTAATTATTTATTATTGTTTTTAATCTCATTGAAATTAATGTTACCATTATTCAAATAGACCCTAAATCTAATTTTCTAGAAAACCAATCTGCCTTTAGAATCTGCATCATTCACTTGATTTTCAACATCTTAACTTCCACGTCCTTCAAAAATTGAACATAAGAATCCAAAAAAATGTAATTGAGCAACAAGGTTCCGGCTGCATACACTTTCAACTGCTAAAAGAGAGTGATACTACGTGTCAAGGTCTTATAAGATGATGCAAATTGAAGGTTAAAAACTGTTTCTTCTACCTAACTCTCCTACTCTCATTTTGGTTCTCCTTGTTTGACTAGTTTGGTCAAATAAACATAATTTTGTATATCTATATTTTGCAAAATATTGACTATAAAAAAAATCACAGTTTAAAATTCAAGCGACTGTTGAAACTTGAAGTTTAATTGAGGTCTTGTTGTTGAATTTTATGATAAATAAGATAAAATATAGGATATTGGAGAAAACTTTCTCATAGTAATGCAATTCAAAATCCTTATGCACTCAAGAAAAGAATTTAAAACGTTTCTAAATTTTGAATTAATCAATCTAATAATTTAATAATTGAAGGTAAAAAGTTTAATCAATTTTAATCAAAAGAACCAAATTGAGGTATAAATAAATTCAGAAAAAGGGAGTACTATTTCTTCTATTTTTTCTCTTAAAAATATTAATCAGTACCCTAAACCTCAAAAAGTTAAAGCCAAAACGGGGGAAAAGCAAGATTACTTGGAGCCTCCTTACAACTCTTACATTATATCCGTACGTGAGATATTATTTATTTTAATTAAAAAATTTTAAAATTTTAAAATTTAGATTTATGCATAAATATATGTAAATCATAATAAAATTTTAAAATATTTTGATATAAAATTAGGCGTAATAAATTTCCTGATTAAAGTTTAATGTTTTTATCAAATTTAATATAGAATATACAAAATTAAGATCATACTAAACACAAAATTAAAATCACACTAAAAATGAGAATTCTAAAGATGGCATTCACGTCATATAGTGCTTGGGTCTCTTTTACTAAGATTCTAAATTAATAGGTATTATTGACTCAAAAATTTTATAATTTTATTTCACAAAAAATATTTTATAAATATAAATTCAAAATTTAACTTATATACCACAACCGATTTATAAAATATCTCACGTTGAAACGCTACCAATTAAATCTAGAATTACATGAGTTGCTTCAAAGTCAAAGTCTATAAGTTAACTAGAGTGCATGCACAAAGCCAAAACCCATCCGGCTAGTCTTTCAATTAATATAAGAGAGCACCATGAAATGGGGCCAAAATTGAAGGTGCGCCATCAAATGGGACCTTAAAGGTAACTATGAAAACCGAAGCATACGTTCAACTAATACCCATTAAGTCCAAAGGCCAATGACCACATTTTTCTTAGAAATAGCTGTGACGTGCTCCACCTGCCTACCCATCAGCGAACTTCAAAGTTCAAAGCACCAAATTTAATGTCCCGTCACGTGGTTTTCGTACGTAGCTTAGCACAAGAAGACTTGACTTTGCCTAAAGCTTTCTGCCAAGTCCACAAATTAAAAGCAATATATGGATGCCCCGCAATCCTTTGCCTTACAGCTTTAACGGGCCAACCATGGAAGGCAAGTAAAGTTGCTTTCAATCAATATACGTCCAGAATATGTGCTAATCAGTGAGTTTTAAAGCAAAAGTTCGTTCAAAGTTAAGACCAATACAGTGAAGCAAGAAAAAGCTTCAACGTTTAAACGTATCCACTAAAAAAACCCATGTTAAGGGCTGAGAGCGTGGGCTTCACTTCAATGTTGTGGGATTGGTTTGAGTGCAGTAGAAAAATCCAATACTCAAACCTTCAGACTTCAGAGTGTCGATTGGGAAAAACAATGCCTTCAGCCCTTAACAGCAAGTAAAGTTGCTTTCAATACGTGTTGAAGAGTAACTGTTCCAGCGATGATCATTCAAATCAAAGTAAAGAGCACGTTGCATAGAAATTAAGACTTGGAAGGATGACTTGTTTGCACAAGAACCAACCAAAAATATGTTAGTTACAAATTATTATCATTAATATTTGCTTATAGCCTTATGTACCATACTAGTTTTTACTTTTTATGCATAACAAAACCGTGAAAAGAGAGAAAACAGAAGAAAAAAAAAAGGCCAGCTACTGCACGCAGAGTAAACATAGAAAAAATTTTATATTTTCTTTAAGTAGAAAAAAATTGAAATACAACAGTACACAATTTAAGGCAAGAGAAAACTTAAAAATCCTGAACTATTTGTTCTTTTATAACACCACAAGCGTCAATGGCTAGTTCTCAATATGTATAAACTTAAATTTAAATAAAAAATTGTAATAAAAAGAAAATGTAAATTTTGACGTCTGCCATTAGTTCTGTTTCTTTCTTCTTTCTGGATAAGTTTCTTGTTGAAACGACGTGGTTGCACAATATGGCAAATGCATAATGCATTGCTGATTGTGTATTTGTAGTCCATGATATATTTATATTTAAATATGGCAATAGTTGCATCATTTGCTACATCTTTCCTTCTAGAGATTGAACAAAATCCTAGCAAAGTTAATGATGGAACAATTTTGGTGTTGGGTTTTTATCAACAACCTTAAATGTAGAAGATTTCCAGACTTTTTTGTTTTTACTTAGAAAAACATTTGTTTATGCTGGTTTTTCAAAATTTTATGTTTTTTTTAGCTACTTGGTAACTTGGAAGGGGAATGTATTAAGACTCATTTAATTAACATTTCCCGCATCCTTTTTATGTATGTATGATGAATTTCTTTAATGCTTGTGTGCTTTATGCCTTTACCAAAGACGTATGTGAACTTATTGCTAGTTCCAAATAATTGTTTAAATAGAGAAACCAGGTTGGCAATGGCAATAAACCAATCTTTCCAAATTAACCCCAAGCGAGATCATCAAACGGCGTTAAATCACAAAGGTAACAAAGGAAAAACAAAATGTAAAAAGACTTTTTGGTTTGTTGAAGATTATCCGAATATTTACGCTTACTTACAGATTCAAACTTTATTGAAAAGGTTGATGTTTACCTTTTAACGAAATAAATAAAAACATCCCACTGACATTTCTTTTCAATTCTGCTGGTCAGGCAATGGCATTGGTTTCTTTTCAATTCTGATCATCAGGCAATTGCATTTCCAGTCTAGACCCGGCACTGAAAATCTACATGGAGGAGAAAAACAAAAGTAAAAGATGAAAATAATAGAGACGACATCAACAGAGAGCTGGTGAGCGAAAGATAGAGATATGATGTACTACCATGTACATATGTAGCCTGTAAATTTGCATGTGCCTCCCTAAGCCAACATCTAGAATTATATACATTTGTGTGGGATAAGAGAAAAAAAAAAAAAAAAGGTTCCTTTTTACAAAGTTTTCCAGGCGAACAGATAACCCCTCTATTGTCGCATAAATCTTATCAAAAAAACATGTATCATATATACTTATATGGACACATAAAGGGTAAAAATGGCTTCGGTTGTATAGCATGTAGTAATCTCTCAAACTATAACGCTGTACATAATGTGCAAATATACCAGTATTGCAGAAGTTCAAAAATTCTCATGTACCTTAGCTGGAATATTGTTCAGCTCCTGAGGCATTATTGGCGGATGTGTGAGACTTACCACCTTTACTCAGCAACAAGTTTTTCATCTCTCTATAACCCCGAAGCTTCTCTAATGCATCAGCAGTTGTCTTTGATGCAACAAACCTAGAAGATGCAATACTTGAAGAAGCACAACCCCAGAGATTTGGTTTGCTCGTGAATGCTGTTGTTCTACATTTCTGGACTGGAGGCTTCTCTTGGTGAAGAGGAGGGGCTTTCTTCAGCATACGTAAAAGAGCACCAACTGCATCATGGGATTTTCGATTCATAAACAATCCTGCCTCATTTGGCTCAGACAGATGTCCTCTACTATCATAAGACCCGGGTCTACATAGCATGCAAAGCAGGTCAATTCAGTTTACCCAAATAATTCAGAAAATTTTAAGCAGCAAATTTATTTCAGAGGTAAAACAAAAAGATCTAGCCATTTGCAGCAAAATCCATCCGTGCCAAATAAGATAACCTATTGAAAAATGACCATGATACAGGATATATGGCGTTCTCTCCAATTTCAGATAATATTAAAATGACTCCTAGTGGCTCTGGAGATGAAATTCATGACTCATTTTCGATCAAGGACCCTACTTCAGTTAAATGATTTAAAGGATTTTCTTAGAGAACATTCAGAAGAGAAAATGTCCCACACTCAAACTAAGGATAAAGCACATTTGTAGTCTCAAACTTTTCATTTGAGTTTTTATTTTATTTTTAATTTTCAAATCGTTTCATGATAATCCTAAATCTTTTCAAAAAGGTGTCGATACGGTCTCTTTGCATAAAAATAAGAGGAAATTACAAATCAAGATAATGAATTCAAAATTATTACTCTTTATAATCATACCAAAATATATTTATTAAAAAGGAAATAAAATTTATAAAATTTTTTTAAAAGGAAACGAAAACATAATTTTTTTCCTTAATTTTAAAAATTCAACTTAAAATTAAAGGTAAAATGGTACTTTAGTTTCCTTCGTAATAATTATAAAAATTTTATTTTTTTAGTAAATACATTTTAGTATGATAATAATAAGAATAATTTTCGGTCAATATCTGATTTTATTTTTTTGTATTTTATTAAAATTATTTTTTTGAATATTTACAAATTTTAATAAATATAAAATTAAATCATATAAAAAATAAAGCTAAAAATTATTTTTAATAAAAAGAAAGAAATAAAGCATACTAGAATAATTTAAATATATTAATTGGTTAAAAATAAAATTTATAAAAGTTTTTAGAAGAATACAAAAGTATCATTTTTTTCTTTAATTTTAAAAATTAAACTTAAAGTAGAGACAAAAATGATACCTAATTTTCCTTTGTAATAAATATAAAATTTTATTTCTTTTAATAAATACATTTTGTTATGATAGCAAGGAGTAATAATTCTAAATACATTATTCTGATTCTATTTCTTTTTTATTTTATTTATTAGATTTTATTTCCCTAATATTTACAAATTTTGATAAAAAATAAAACTTTAAATCCTATTAAAAATAAAGATAGAAATTATTTTTAATAAAAAAGAGAGGAATGAAAAATACTCAAATAATTTTGAATCTCGAGTGCTTTGACATTTTTTTTTCAAAATTATAAAAATTCTTGATATACTAAAGGACTTAATTAATAAGTTTAGATTCTAGTTATAATTTTAAACTTAAATAGTGAAGGAAATATGCTTATTTTTTCAAGTGATATTAAATGAATTACTTCTAACAAAATATTTGTTGACAGATTATGTAAAAATCAGTTTCTTGATTTGTTGGGATTTATATTTGTGATCTTCCAGTGCGTAATTCTATTGTTGTTGTTGTTGTTCTGTTTTTTTTTTTTTTTTTTTTGGTAATTATTAGGTCAAGCGATAAAAGTGAAAAAAGGTGTATCAAGAAGGCTATTGTGTATGCTAATTAATTGATTGAAGACTGAAAAGAGTATGGGTTGAACAAACTGATTACGATGTGTATCAAGAAATTCTTGAAGGTGGGAAGCAATGTGTATGGTAATTATTTTATGTTTTTATTCTTACATTTTTTAAGTAATTTGATAAATTGAATTATTACACTTAATTAGGGATATAATAAAAATAATAATAAAGGAATTGGCTAAGAAATATTTTTATTTGCGGGAATTTAATATATTGCTCTTTAATATAATGTAAACTTATGGCTGAAAATATAATTAGACTAGAAACCAAATTAACATAAATAAATAAATAAAAACTTCACAAACCTTTTTCCATCAATAGGACAAGAAATTGTGCTAGATCAAAATTTTAAATAAAAGATTTTTGGTTGAAAACATTAATAATGTTTTTGTAGTTTTTTTTTTTTCAAGTTTTTCTCATACGCTTTTACTTTTATTATACTCAATTAAAATTTTAAATTATTATTTTGATTTAATTGAACATTCCATTGAAAATGGGGAAATTTTGTTTCTTTTGTCACGTTCAAGTTACGTATCATGCATGCTAAATATAGCTTTTATTTGGCAACTCGATATTCTCCATTAACTTTAGAAATTTGCGTGTCAAAATCATATATATATATATATATATATATATATTACAATATACATGAATATTGTATAAAATTTGTCACGTATATGTTTATATGGATAATTTTTATAAATGATACATAAATAATATTAATTAAATATTATTTAAAATAATAGACTATCCAAAAATTTTAAATTAAGTCATAATAATATTGAAAATATTCAAATATTTATTTGAATTTAAATACATTTTATCTTGATATATCTAAATCGAACTATATATTATTTAAAATAAAAGAAAATTAAAAGCCTTTTTAAATATGCCTCTCTTTAAATGTATTTTATAACAAATATTGATTTAAATTTAAATTTTATTTTAATTAAGATAAATCTAAATTATTTTTTAAATTTCAAGTTTTTTATATATATGACATTTTTTTCTCTTACTAAAAATCTGTATATCCCTATATTATAATTAACTATCTTCATAATCTTTTTTTTAATAAAAAATTAGTTCCATTTTAATCTAAGGTAAAGAGTTATAGAGGCATATATTCTTTTCTTTAATAAGTGCCGATGTTGGATTTTATTTTTATCTTAGACCTTCAATATCAATTTAGTAATCATTCTATTCTCTCAAATCATTTTATTATTAAGATTTTGTTTTTTTTTTTTTAAATATTTTGCATATATACAATTGCTCATGCAATAACTACTAGAAAAATAGGCTTTATCAATGGAATTTTTTGTCAGTAAAAGAAGAAAATCCATTGATAATATTTTTATCGACGAAAAAATTTTGTCGGTGTTAGCTATGTCAATTATGCTATTCCATAAATAATGCTTAAAATTCATCAGTAATTACCAACAAAAAATTCGCTGATAAAATCTGTAGGTAATTACTGATGGATTTATTAGCAATGATTTTACCTACGAAATTTTTCGTCGATAATTAGCTATGAAATTTTTCGTTGGTAAAATCAAAATCCGTTGGTAATGGGTTTTTTTCTTTAGTAAATTCATTGGTAATAATTAAAATTCCACCGGTAATAATAAAATTCTATCAGTATAATTGTTGGTAATAACCATGAAAATTATCACAAAAGAACTTTTTCCATTAGTAATAATTAAATTTCGTCAATAATAAAAAAAATCCATCAATAAATCTTTCGGTAATAACAAAAATTTCATCTGTAATAATTAAATTCCATCAGTAAATTTCGTCAATAAATTTCATCGGTAAAAGTATAAATTCATAAATAATTTAAATAAAAAGATTTATGATTATTCAAAAAAAACTTATAATTATTTTCAAACCCTGTACATTACAATTTAAATATGTGTAATTATATAAATATTCTATTATTATTAATTAAAATATCAAATCCAGGTAATATTAGTCAAATACATTATCCAACATTCATCAAACATCCATTAAATACCCATAACATCATAAAATATCAATTCATAAAACATCTATAGCACTAATCCATCTAATACCTCATACAAATCCAACAGAAAATGTTACTGTGTTGCTGCTACACATCCCGATTTAAAATCTTTAATACAGTCATCAAGACTTTAATATTGAGATAGTGAAGTTTGTTTAGACCCCATTCATTGCATTATCTGCTTTATGAATGACCTAAACAAACTTTCAACTCATTCTTCAACTCATCAATTTGTTCTTTTATTTGAGGCTGATGAGCCTACGAAGGCACAGAAGACAAACCACAAATGGAGTTAGATGATCTTATTGTAGCAATGGATTGAGTTGAGTGAAGATAATCCTACTGCAGTAGTGGAATGAATTTAGTGAAAGAGGCCCCAAATCTATTTACTGATCCAAAGCTATACACATGAGTGCATGTAAATTCAACCCCTCCAATAGCTTCAGTCATGCTTGTGGATCGAATTTTAGGATGATTGGAATAGTCTTTACCATATTTCTGAGATAATGTAGAAGCATAGTTTTCCTACAAAATGTTTAAAACAATAATCATTACTATAAGATCTGTATAGTTCACTAAAATATCACAACTTCAACCATAATTTTCACATTTTACTAATTCATTGCATTTCAATATACACCAAACTATGTACTTTAATGTAGAATTTCCTACAATGTCTTTACTTTCAATTACTTTACTATATATTTCATTAACAATAAAAATACACAAATAGAATCACAAAACAAAAATACATAATAATTTTCATCTTTCACAAATATGATATCATTTAGATAATACACAAAAACCTTTCATAAATAAGTAGCTATCACAATATACTATTAGCATATATAGTTCATCAATAATCACAATACACAACAATCATTCCAATACCAAAAATGCAATATTTGATCAACAATCACAATATACAATTGTCATCACAATATACAATTAGAAGCATAAAGCAAATTATATAATAGTTTTCATGGTTTCACAAAGTCTTTGCATCACAAAACACACAAGATATCATTTATTTCAATAAAGCAAGGTAGCAATTTCATAATTATTCAGTCATTTGAAAGTCACTTACATTAACAACTTTAGACTTGTTGTTAACGAAGTCACCACATTCTTCTAAACGTCTGTGAGTGTGATAGAAAAGCTCTGTAAAAATGGGTTCTTATTGCATCTCAAGTGACTGTATTTGTTTAGACACATTCAATGAAACATGTAACAATACAATATATATATAATTTATTGACATTTGATGATAAAAATAACTTGTGAAATAAGTAGTACCATTCTTTTTCTTATGAACAAAAAAAAGAATCGAGCCGCCAGTGTGCTTCGTAATACTTTTTTTTTTGTGTCCGACATTTTGTTTGGTTTTGGTAGAGATATTTTGCCATGAGGGAGTGCTCCATATATTGTCAATAAGAGCATCCCAAATCAGAGCTATGATCTACCTATGCTCTATACCTATGCACTCTACGATGTTATCAACTTTACTCTCTTTCATTGCCAAGTCTCTCTTATTGGACAATAAGTCTTTTAATTGATTCTTCGATATATTGTTAGAGACTTATTGAACAAGATCATCATTCGACTCAACCCATTGATATTTTTTCTAACATAATAAATAAGAATACAATAAGTCATTGATAATAATTTAAACTTTTAATTCAAATGAAATAAAAATATATACAAAAAAGTAAATATCCATTTACTACCTTAAATTTATCACATAAACTTAATTGACTTGGATACTTTATCCCATCTCGACTAAGGACCAGTACAATTCACTCAAATTATTTCTAAAATTGTTGAGCTAACCGATGATTGCTCAAAACAACTACCAACATTCATGTGTTAGTAAAATTATTTTAATTGAACAAATTCGTTAACAAACAAATAACAATAAGAAAATATTAATATATGTCTCTAAGTAAAGTAATCCACACTCGTTTATCTAGATATAAAAGTTGGTAACCCTTTGTTTGTCTCTTCATCCTTTGCCTAATAGTCTTTCATTCCTTTCCTCCATCAAATGGATCATTGGCTAATTCTAGATTGACGTACTACTCCATTGATAGATCACCCATCATCAGTACTGGAGGTGACCAGTATGGTCTATCAAACTATATCTAGGGTGAACTTAACCCACATGGTTTAGTTGACCCGTATGGTAGATCATGCCATATCGATTCTAATGATAACCCAATACATACATCACCTCCAATGGATCTTGCCCTAGAACTACCTCGAAGGACAATATTCTTTGCACGACGTCCCATCATTTAATCTATATCGAACAAAAACATTACATCTATATTCCAATAACACCAATGAAAAACAAATATATATAATATTACTTTAGTAATACAAGATTAAATGAAATTAGTAAAATATATTTAATTTCAGATAAAACAAGCAATAAAGTATTATATTTACCATATAAGCGATCTTTGTCCATTGTTGAACCCTAATTGATTTGAAATATGAGCAATTAAAGTCATATAAAGTTTTAAACCTTTGTATTGTTAAACCTTTTTATTGATTGACCATATGAGCTATTATTGCTATATTAAACAAAAGAAGAATAAATGATAATATAAGGTAATTATTAGTCTACTTTATCAAATAATCTATCAATGACATAAATAATCTTACAAAAATTCATTATACATACTACAAGACAAAATTCATTATACATACTACAAGACAACACGTTCACAAAAAAAAAGTACTAGTTTTAATGATAGGATTTTACCTATGATATTGAACTTCTTAGTGCAATTCCATCAATTTTGCGTAGAATTTTTCTGGTCAAGACACTTTTACGTACAAAATTTGTTCTACTTTCAAATTAGTTGAAATGAAAAAAATTAAGCAAGTTAGTATAATGAAAATGAATAAAAAATCATATTCATTACAGACTATATATCTACCTAAATCCACTTTCATATACACATTAATGGAAGAGTATGGAAAAGAAGAATAAAATAGAACAATTTAATTTATTTATATTAAGTTTGATCAATACAATCAAATGACAATATTTTAATAATTAGTAATATATAAATTTCACTAAATTATCAAATATATAAAGTATTTCAAAACAAATATAAACCTTAATAATATATAACTTCAAAATGATCATTGGCTATTAGTAATATATAAATTATAACCTCAAATCAATATAAATGATTTTTATTTCTATAATTATTATTAAAATCTAGAAAATATTAAATATAAAACATCCATACAAATATATATAATATTAATACACATCAAACCCAAATTAACCAACCCTAAATCTTACACATCTAAAAGTTAATAAATATATAATTTATTTATATTAACTTTGATCAATACAATCAAGCCACAATATTTCAATAATTAGTGATATATAGATTTCATTAAACTATCAAACATATAAACTATTTCAAAACAAATATAAATCTTAATAATATATAAATTACTTCAAAATGAGATAGATATTAGTAATATATAAATTATAACCTCAAATCAATATAAATAATTTTAATTTTTATAATTATTATTAAAATCTAGACAATAGTAAATTTAAAACATCCATATAAATATATATAAATATTAATGCACATCAAACCCAAATTAACCAACCCTAATTCATATATATCTAAAAGTTAATAAATATATAACAAAACCCAACAAATATCAATGAAAATTTCACAAATAAAAAGTAAACAACTTAACAAATAAAAAAAAACCCTAAAACCAATACTAAAAAAAAATCCAAAAAAAAAATTAACAATATTCCACAAATTAAAAGTCCAATAAAAATATATTACCAACAAATTTTGACAAATATATAACTAAAACCTAAACAAATTTCAACAAACATAAAACCAACAAAAATTTCAACAAACATAAAACCAAAAGCCAAATAAATTTCATCAAATAATTAACTAAAAAAACTCAACATATTGGTAACCAAAACCTAAATAAGTTTCAACAAATTTATAATAAAAAATTAAACCCTAAACTCAAAAATATACTAAAAAATAAAATAAACTCATTAAAAAAAATACACACACACACACCAAAGCTAGCCAAGGGATAAGGTGGCGACACAGGCAACAAGGTGGTGATGGGGAGAGAAGGAGGAGGGATGGCAGCGGCGAGGAAAGAGGGAAGGGTAAATAGGGAGAGTGGGAGAGGGGAGGGGAAATGGAATGGCATAATTAGGGATTTGGAAATTTATAGACAAAGGGACTGATGGTGGGAGAATTTTGAAAATTTTAATTTTAGTGACAATTTTATTGATGAAAATTTCGTCAGTAATAAAAAAAATTTGACTTTTTAAGACAATTTTACTGATAAAATTTCCTTTAGTAATGTCCAAATTTTTTTTGAATTTTTTAGTGACAGATTTTTCTGTAGGTAAATCCATCAATAAAATTGGTGACAATTCATGCTAGACTTTTAACGACTGATTACCTATAAATTTTATTCTGTCGATATTCCATCAGTAAAAGTGTTTTAAAAATTAAGTTAGTATTCCGTTAACAATCCATCAGTAATTAGTGATGAAAAAATTCCGTCAGTAAAAATCCATCAATAATAACAATTTTTTGGTTGTGAATTTTGCAATTGTTTTTTTTTTCAATAATTCTTATTTTCATTATAATATGCCATTTTTTTATCCATCTAATTATACTTATCATGTACCAAAATCAAGATATTAATTAAAAGAAACTTCTAAAAGATTAATGACTTTCCTTTTTTATTTGATTATTATAAATAATTTCATTTTTTAATTTATTTTTGTGAAAACAACTTTATTACTATTTTGAAGTAATTTTTTTCATATCACTTTTAAATTTTCATTCATTACATATAATATAGGTTAATTACCTAACCATAAACATGACCCATAAAAATATCAAACTAACCATGAATTGCACAGAATAAAGTTCACAAGCAAGAATATAGTTTGTACCCGCTTCAATAGTCAAATTTGCTTTGAGTTTAGCAGCAATAAATTCACACCTTTGAGTATGAAGAAAAATGGACAATTATAACCTATAAAGTAGTATTTATGTGTTCACTTAAAAATGCATGTGCAGAGTAAAATGATTATCTAAAATTGTGCCTTTGTCATATTTATCATATTTAAGAGTTCTAAAGTTTCATACTTGACAATATTATCCTTTCTTTTATTTTTATTCTTTATTTCTAAGGATATCATGGTTTGATGAGATGTTTGGAAATTTCAAAAAGTCAATGTATTGTACTTGAAGAACCAAATTCTAAGGGGAAATAATTCAACTAAATTCATTTTATATTTTAATAAGCTTTTTGTGAAATGAAAGTGAATCATATAGAGGTAATATGTGATTCATAGACTTAATAATTTCAGACACAATACAATAATACAATATGAAAATAACACAAAAAATTTTTTATGTGTTTTAGAAAAACATATTTCGTGTTTATTTGTATCGATATGAATTTTGATGTGATACATTCATGTGATATATGTATTAACTTGTCAAACACGTGACATGATAAGAATAACACGTTTAATTTAATATTATCATATGAATACACGTTTAATGTATTTAACACGTTTAACTTTTTATATTTGTTTTAATTTAATATAAACATATAAAGATTATTTTAATTTTTAATCTTTTAATTATAAGACTTAATTAGTTATTCGATATTATATAAAAATTGTTTTAAACATTTAATTATGACACTTATTTAATAATTATTATAAATTTTTTATATATTAATACTATAAATAAAATATTAATATTAATATTAGTCCAATACATTATTATTTTATTCTTTAATCTTTAATAGTTTATTATTTTAAATTTGATAGTAAAAATTAATATAGTTATGTAATATAAATTAAAATTTAAATATATATTAAATACATGTTAAATGAGTATTAAATTTATTTATTTATTTAATATGTAAGTATTTTTTTATATTATTAATATGCCAAATTTATTTAGTTGTAAATGATGAATAGTTTATAATCGTTTATTATTTTAGTCATGTTCTTGTATATATTCATATTAGTCGTGTTTATTTGTGTATATTCATATTAATCATATCTATTTATGGATATTCGTATTATTCGTATTTATTCATATCGTGTTTAAATGAATTAATTATACACTTGTTAATCATATCATGTCATAAGTAACACATATATTAAATATGTCATGTTCGTATTTAGGATTAAACACATTTATAATTCATGTCGTATTTATGTTTTAATAATTCATGTTATTATACATGTCGAACATGATATGAAAACATGAATTATCAAGTCTAATGATTCATATATCATTGAAGTAGAACTTAAAATTACAACCTTTTTATGTAAGTTCAAGCAAGGTTGACAGTTTCACGTATTCAAGAGATACTTTATGTATAGGAGAGTTGATATTTACTTAAAAAAGTACAAAAAGTAAATAGTTTAACACATTTAATAAAAACCTTTCGATGATAGTTCTTTTAATTATTTAAAATTTAATATTATTATTTACTCTAAATTTAAAATACACATTTAATAAAAACCTTTCGATGATAGTTCTTTTAATTATTTAAAATTTAATATTATTATTTACTCTAAATTTAAAATTATTTAAATTCAGTTTTTACAAAACACAATAAAAATTTAGCAAACCTTATTTAATAGTTTTGTCACCAATGAAAGGTTAAACGAATGGGAGGTTACATGTATGTGTTGTCTGATGAAAACGTTTGTGTTTAACATTTACAAATATAATACGTATAAATGTATAAATATACAAAAAAATGTTTAACATTTTAAAGTTAGAAACTATGTACAAATATCCATGCCGTACATACATAAACTTATAACTACCGCTCCTAATCCTTCATCCTCTTTTTTCTCTAATAAGCACGTTGAGTTGGAGACTAAGCTAGTGATGTTGGTGCTGCTGTGGGTTGGAAGCAAATAGATGCGAGTGGAGCTATTTGGTGAGGTGCTATAGGCAGTGGTCTTGTCGCTGCTCGAGGCAGTGGTCTTGTCGATGCTCGAGTTAAGAGTAAGCGGGATCAGGTGGTCTGTATTGACTGCTATTGATAGCTAGTCTAAACTGACGAGTACTAGCCACCTTTGAGGACCCAAACAATCACATACACTAAAAAATATTCTTCTCCATATAATTGGGTCCTGATATAACTCACCGGCGATAATACTATCAATAAATGATATCGCCGTTGAATATGATTCTTCAAATTCAACAAGATAATAAATAGTAATAACACATAAATGCTATTAAACTCAACAATAACAAATAAATTGACTGATTTCAATTTCACTGGTAGGCTCCCTATCGACTGATTATGACTACAATCTGGATCTTCCTTCCGAACTCTAAATGTATGGATGTGCAATTGATGCATACCATGCATCCTAGTTTAATGAACACTTGCCTAGTGTTTGACATTATCTCCTTCGATGCTTTCCAAAAAAGATATACATATCACATCTCTCCCATAATTGGTCTAAAAAGTTGTATACAACCAAATCCGTGCTAGAAGATAAACCTCAATCTACTTAAGACAGGACTAAAAGGGTTGGAGAAATGGTTTATACAAAACTGAATTGTTGTAAAACCCTTTCTGGATGATATAGCTCAAAGATACTCTCACACTTCAAACAGAAAAAAAAATAAAAAATAAAAAATAAAAAAATCACAAATCTCATGTAATGGGTGTTGTCATTGTTCTGCATAAGGTTTTAGCATATCTTGGTTGGTCGTAAGTCATCCAGTTACTCCTATAATCGCTATAATTTATTGGCATATGTATGAGGCCTTTAGTGTAGAACACAAGGTTGAGTAATATTCTAGTACAGTTACTGGAACCAATGAGGGAAAGTACTCATAAATTCATACCTACAAGAAATGCATGAAGCATCATTATTCCCATGTTCGTTTCAATCAAATAAAAGAAAAAATTAAAATAATATCATATAACTATTCTTATATACATGCCTAAAGAAACGTTATATAACTAGCAATTTGATGAACATCATGTTGGGAATATTGACTCAAATCTCATAAGAGATTTGTTTGAGATTTGTTAGAGATTTATTTGAGATTTGTCAGATATTGCTTGATGGACAAGAAGACTTGCAAAAGAATAATTTCAAGAGAAAGAGGATTCTTAATAGGTAAGTTTGACTTGCAAGAGAAGAATTTTAAAAGGAAAGGGATTCTTAATAGGCAAATTTGACTTACGGGAGAAGAATTCTAAGAGGAGTGGGATTCTTAATGCTCAAATTTGTATGGTTATAAATAGGTGAAGTCTCTACAGGATTAGGTATGAGAAAAAGATGTAAGAGAGTTGTAGGGTTTTGTGGGATAGACACCCCATAGGAGTATTGGGGCTCTACATCTTATGGGTGTATATGTTTGTTTGTGAGTGGACTAGAGGAGATTGAGAGGGTCCACATAGGTATGATGTATGGGAGCATATGGGTATGTATTTGGATATGTTGAAAGGGTGCACAAGGGTTTGGGTTTGTGTTTGTTTGGGTTGAGAATACTTCATAGGACTAGAGGAGATTGAGAGTGTCTTATGAGTATTGATTATTGAGTGAGGTTGATGATATGATGTATGTTTGTAATTCTCTACAACTAGTGGATCTTGTTTCTCATCCGTGGATGTAGGTTAGTTGGACCGAACCACGTTAAATTATTGTCTCTTGTGTGTTTGATTTATTGTTTGATTTCGCTTCCATTGGTGTGATTGGATTGGAGGCTTTTAGCCCAACAAATGGTATCAGAGCTGTGGTGTTTTTCAACAAGTGGTATCAGAGCTGTGGTGTTCCCCAACACATCAAACCTACTATCTACATCAAGCTTCCTATATAGATATGTTTAGTAAGCTGTCACCTAAGCATATGTACTAGTCTGGCTAAGATCTCTTAAGAGGGATAAATATGCGATGGATACTTAGCTTTACTCTTGTCAACAAGTAACATGTTGTAACTTTGCCCCCATAATTGATAAATTTTAATGTAGCTCACTCCTATAGCAACATTAATAAATAGAAACTAGTTATTAACTTTATAAACATTAAATAACGAGAATAAATCATAAATGTCATTGTGATTAAATTTATTACCTACCCATTCCATATACTTGTTGCAATATGAGTCCTGAAGCTCTTAACGATGGAATCTATCAACCTTTTGAAAGAAGACTTAACTAGCTTGTGCGCACCCTATCATCATACTATTGGGTGGGTGGTCTATCTTCAATAAATAGTGTTAAGAGGTCAATTTGGCTAACGAACATATTTTTGGACTCGCCATCTTCTCTCAAAGGTAGTCAGACGTGTTCGAGTGTTGGCTGCAGCACGTCCTTCACCTATACCAACACCAGCTCCTCTTGTTCATGCCATATCTATTATTACTTAGAACAAATAGTCAATTGTCTCGATTCGAGATCCACGCAAACCCACCCTCTGATCCGTCTCATCCAACCTTCGGCCCATCAAGATGAACCGCCAATGAACCAGTTTGAACCACCTCAACTGAACCTCGCGTCAAACCGAACCTTTTTCGGTCCAACCGAACCTTTTTCGGTTCAACCGAACTACCGTTGACCGGTCCAGTTTAGGTACAAAATTTTTTTTTTAATTTTCTAATTTTTTATATGTATTATTATTTTTGTTATTTTGAGTAATTTTTTATATTTATGCATGATAAATTTTTAAATTTGTTAGAATAAATATTTGATTGTTTTTAATAATAATAAAATGAAAATAAAATAGGATAATAACTAAAAAAATGTTAAAAATCCTAAAAAAATAATAATAATCTAAAAAAATAAAAATTGAATAATATTCTTATTTATTTATTTTATTTTCACTGCCTAGATGTTGGAGGGAATAAAAATATACTTTTAAAAATAATTTCGCCTAGATATTAGGGAATTATTATAAAAAATTTAAAAAAAGTATAAAAAAGATAATAATAATAATAATAAAATAAATCCTAAAACCAAAACCTTAAAATCAAACCCTAAACCCTCCGAACGCTAAAATCAAATCCTAAATCTCCAAATCCTAAAATCAAACCCCAAACCCTCCAAACCTTAAAATCTCCAAATCCTAAAATCAAATCCTAAATCTCCAAACCCTAAAATCAAACCCCAAAACCTCTAAATCCTAAAATGAAACCCAAAAATCTCCAAACCCTAAAATCAATCCCTAAAACATAAAAACCCTAAATCCTTTAAACCTTAAAATCCAAAATTTTGAAAACTCCAAATTTGGTACGAAATCTTGAATCATTGCTCGAAACTCGTCAAATCTTAAAATCTTGATCTGAACCTATACTCAAAACCTTTTCAAAACTTTAAGGATACATGCGAAAATCTTAAGTGGAGTAATTTGTTCTCGAATACTGCCTAGATAATGGGGTATTTAAAGAAATTTTATTCCATTAAGTTTTTCTCATGAGTTCTTAATTTTTTTTAACAGTGGGGTTAATAACTGTTTAACAATAAAAAAGGAATAATAATAAAATGAAATCTTAAATATAAATAGTTGCACCTAAGCTCTGCTTAGATATTTGAGAGTCAAAGTGGTATCATTATATTTAAGAATTCAATTTCAAGTTAGCATTCCATCATTATACATAGCACCTATTAGCTTACATGCATTTATTTGTTATTGTTTGCACTTATTCGCGTTCCTGTCTTTAATTTCTACTTACCTGAAAACACCATCATTTACTTTTTCATACAAAATATTTTTTATTTAATTTACTCACTTTTAAAAATGTGTAATTTTAAAACAAAATAAAAATAATATTCCAAAGGAAACAATTTTTGGTACTCCACCTAGATATTGGAAAATCACCAATAATTAACTTCTGTAAAGGATGTTATTTTCATTTTCAAGGGATGTCGTGGTAAATATCAGTCAAAAGCATTATCTTTAAAATTATGCTTAGATATTAGAGAATTTTAAAATAATTCTTTAACTTAGAGATTTTCTTGATACTCCTAAATAAAGATTTTTTATAAAATTAATTTAAAAAAAATAAAGGGATTTTATATTATTAAATATCAAAACGAAACAATTTCATCCAATATTGAAAATAGCGCATAATTAAATGGTACCAATTTATGGGCGTTGTGGGAGTGCTAATCATTCCCCACACATAACCAACTCTCGAACCTAACCTGATTTTCGTATATCGAAATTTATCTTTTTGATAAATTTTAAACCCGTTTTTATAGTTTTATTAAAAAAAAAACTTTTAAGTGACCAATCGTACCCTAAAAAAGATTGGTGGTTACTATTTTTTTTTTTTAATTTTAAAATTCTTTACGTCTGGTAGAACCAAAATTGTTACCACAATGTATAAGTAGATTTTCCTCTAAAAGAAGTCAATCAAGAACAAACTTAACGGGAATGAGGGTTTAACAAAAAGATGGGAATGGGAGAGTATGACTTTCAAGAGCAAATATTATTGAAACAAAAACATAATATTGTAAAAAATACAAACATTTTAAAATCATGAATATATTGATGACTAATATATCAATATTACTAAGTCAATTCAAAAAAAAAAAAAAAGACGATACTATTGTTCACGAGTATTTGCGACTGTGTCAATATTATTATTATCTTTCACTTTATGTTGTATAGTTATAGACTAGTATCAAGTCAAGTCTTTGTTTACCTAAGTTTCCACTATTTAAATGGTTTGATAAAAATTTCAAACAAAAACAAACAGATTGGGAAGACAAAAATAAGATTTCACTTCCTCCAATTCATTTAATGTTCAATTTTTTTTTTTTTATAAAGAAAACGGAGAATTAGAAAGAGGAATTTGTAAGTATTAGGAGATCAAAATCCAAACTTTCTAAGAGTTTACCTCTTAAAAAAATAAATTATTTAAATTAAATCTCAAATTCAATATTCACTAAAAATTGAAAAATTATAATTAATGCTTTTAATGGTGCATATATTTAATGACTGCCAATTTATGTTCCTCTTTCTCCTTTTCGATCGTTTGTGATTAATTTTCTTAATGGAAAAATATGCTTTTTGAATATATAGTTATATTTATCCTCTCTCTCTCTCTCTCTCTCTCTCTCTCTCTATATATATATATATATATATATATTTCTGATTAAAGTTATAATTAGTAGATTTCTCAAAAAAAAAAAAAGGGGCGGGGTTATAATTAATGGAGGATGGATGCTCTGAAGAATTCTTTTAACCACAAAACTGTAACTCTTATTAGATTGATTTCATAGAGACTATGCAACAGTTGGAAGTTAGAATGCACATGCACAAAAGTAGGAAGCAAAATGCATAGCAACTGCAAAAATGATAAAATTTTGAGCATAAATCTCTACCCTCAACTTTTTAACTTCATGATCTTGATTATTGTTTTTTTTTAATGATTTGATTTAAATTCTTCGTAATTTTATACTTCATAAAAAATGATAAAATACACCACCCATGTTTTCACCACCAATTAACTAGAGAAGTTAAAAAACGGACATGATATGCATTTTGCATTTATGTTGACAGGGAAAAGAAAGAAGAAAAATACATGAAGCAATCCTTATGCATTTAGTACAGCTGCAATTTCCATGAGATGATTTTTGACTTAGCCCAGCTACATGGAGGAAATAGAAGCAGTTGGACATGGAGGAATAGATATATCGATCATCCCCTCCAACATCATCACTACACTCTTTATGGAAGGACGGAGAGCTGGTTCATCTTGAATACACCAAAGTGCCACCATCACCATTCTTTCCAAGTTTTGCTTATCTACTTCTTCTCCAAGAACAAGTTTATCCAGCTCCTTTCCAACAAAACATCTATAGACCCAAGTAGACAGAATAATCTCCTCCGTTTTTGATACAGTGGTGTCCAAGTTCCTTCTGCAACATACAATTTCCAATAGCACTATTCCAAAACTGTAAATATCAGCCTTCACTGATATTGGAGTGTTTTTCTGCCATTCTGGTGCCATGTATCCTCTAGTTCCCCTTGCTCCTGTGAAGGTCCTTGTTTGATCTCCTATCAACAATTTTGCCAGCCCGAAATCAGAAATTTTAGCTGTCCACGTATCATCCATTAATATGTTCTGAGGCTTTATGTCGCAATGAATTATGGGGGTCTCACATTCTTCATGTAAATAGAGGATTGCTCTTGCGACATCCAGGGCTATTCTTATTCGTTCATTCCAATCTGGGCGCCTTGTTGCCTTGAAAAGTTGGTTTGCAAGGGAGCCATTAGCCATGTATTCATAGACCAACAGCCTATTGGAATCCTCAGCGCAATATCCCAAAAGCCGAACTAAATTCCTGTGGTGAGCTCTACCAATTGCTCGCATTTCTGCCTGGAACTCTCTTTCACCTTCTTCCACTAACTTCTCAAGTCTCTTAACAGCAACAGTTTCCCTACCTTTGTATAAGGTCCCTTTGTAGACTGCTCCAAATGAGCCTTTACCCAACTCTTCTTTAAAGCCGTTTGTTGCTTTTCGAAGCTCATCATACGAAAATAATTGCAGAGTAAGCTCCTTGGTTAGGCCCCAATTTCTATCTTCTAACAGTCTTTTGTATCTTAGAACTCGAAACTTGTAAACAAATAGTCCAAAAATTGTAAGGAAAACACAGGAAAATGTAACCAGACTTAACGTCAAAAGAAGAACTTCCACCACTACTTTTTTGCTTTTGATATGATATACCGGTAGCTTTGGTGGTGGGATAGGTCGGATCTCATGTTCTTCTGGGCGTCTTTTCCCCACCTTCAGTAAAGCCAAGATCTCCTCGTCTGATTGCATATCTCTTTTTCCATACATTAGGGGAAGCTTTTGTTTCATGCAAATCCCTTCCTTAAACAACGCTGCCTCACAGTTACAGTCCTCCAGACAAGATCTGCTACACTCTTCCATTGACATTCGCCCTTTGCTGTAAGAAATATCTTCCCAAACTATATTCTTCATGGTCTCTATGCTGAAATGGTGTGCATTAGCCTTACCACTTTTACACTCAGCTTCAGTATAATTCCTCTTGCAGCCAAAAGTTCTGTGAAATTGATCCACAAAATCTGAACCGGGAAGGCAAAGGCAGGTAGGCTGGTTATCATTGTATGTGCAATAGCTATTGAAGCCACAGTAGCCTTTAACATCGCATGTATCTTTCAATGCATACCACACAGCCGATGCGTCGATTTCACCACTTCCATTGTATATATGAGAATATAAGCGGAAAATTCCATCCACATCAAGGGTTGCACGATAAATGGTGCTGTTTGTGGCATTCTTGTTTTGGTTGTTGTAGTAGTGGTAAGGGTCATAGCCGGGCCAACTTCTATAGGCTGCCGGACTAAAAGACGCTTCACCAAGTGTATGGTAGGTGCTCAAATCAGTTTCATTGATGAGCTGTAGAAGACCTGTAGAATTGAGATAAAGGTGAAATTTGGTATTGGTCCCAAAAGTATCAGAACTCCAGTATGCATTTGCTCTAGTATTGTCCGTATACATCGGGTAGAGAACAAGGTTTCCATCTTCCTGCATCTCGAGACGAAACCTTCCTGTCGAGTAGTTTGTTTCTGATACACTAGAGACCAATCGACTACCGGGATACAAATTCTGACCTCCTAAAATGGTATCGGTCGGATACTGGAAACTCTCCCAAATGATGCTCTTGTTCTTGTCGTAGAGCACAAAATTGCCTGAATCTAGCATGGATGCAGAGGAGGCAGTTACATTAGCAATAAGTCTCGTCTCCCCTTGCTCACTTGTCAAAACAAGCTTTCCGTCCTCAGTAAATTTTAGAGTTGCTTTCGAAGTCAATGGTAGTGCTGGATCATCACGATTTGCTGTCCATACAACCATTTTATGCCTTTTAGCAAATAACCAAATCCCGACCCTAAAGCCATTATCTAGCCGGTAAAAACCAAATGCAAACCGACCAGAAAGGGAAGGCCATGATGAGGCTTGTGCATTGGGGAAAATGGTAGAGCCTGGTGTTATATGGCTAGATTGCTCTTGTTGAACTCCTCTTTTGGCTAAACATAGAAAACTTATGAGTAAGAGAACAGTAGACATGGAAGTCATGGTGAGCGTGTGAGAGAGAAGGGTCAGTGCAATAGGTACTTTTGTTTGAACTTATCTTTTAAGCAGGAGATTGAAATATACAATCAAATGCAAAAAGGTTCAGTAAATACCGTCCTGTTCTAAAGTCAAGTCGCTTCATTTCTACTAACTGTAGAGTGCTAAAGGTGTAGACTTTTCTTCGTAAGTAAGGTGAAAAGCAAACCGCGTTAATCGGTCAATGAAGGCAATTCCAATATTTCATTGTTCACGTATCAAAGTCGCTATCAAAACTGCTGTCGCCAGGAGTCTCCCCTCCTTTTTCTCTTTCGGTGGCTACAAGTACACGTGCAAATGATACATTAGTACTCGTAAATTATTTAGATTCGATTCGAATAAAATTTAAATTCAGTTCAATTATTATAGAGTCAAGTTCGAGTTTGAGTAATTAACTTATCGATCGAGTTGAGTTCGAATATTCTTTTATCCGACTCGAGTAACTCGTAAGCCTAATCGAGTTTTTATATTTAAATTTTTTTATTATTTTAATTAATAAAATATCTCGAATTCGAGTTCAAGTTTAAGCACAAATAATCAAACTTTTGTCGAATATAAGAATCGAATTTATTTTAATATATTAATCGAGCTTAATCGAGTGAATTCGAGTAATTTGATTTCGATGACGAATCAAATTCGAGTTAAAAAAATAAAATTCGATCGAGTTCGAATCGAGTATCGAGCCTCGAGTTGAGAGCCGAGCTCGAGCTTGATCTTTTCACTGTATCAGCTCGACTCGACTCGATTACCCCTCTAGCTATAAATTTAAAAAAACTTAAATAAGAATTTTAAGTATAAAAAAGATGATTGTAACTAGCAACGAATAATTTCCACTCTTTTTCTTTCCATTTCTTTGGTTTTAACTAGTGTTTCTTATCATTGTAGCGACTAGCAAAAAAAATGTATGGGCCATGAGTATTAGGTTTTTATAAAAAAAAATTATAATTTAAAAATAAAAAATTTATATAAATATTAAGATTTAAATTTTAATATTATTTGATATTGTCTTTCTTAAAATCTATATATCCCTATATTATAGTTAACTATTTTCATAGGCCTTTTTTTAATAAAAAAATTAGTTCCATTTTAATATTCATTTTCGAAGTGAAAAATCAGTAATCAGGAATTCAGGTAATCAATCTATTGATTTTCACTTGAATAATATTTTTCTTTTTATTTTTTATATGTTAATACATCTAGGTTTTGATCAATCTATTTGTCTTAATGTTGTGATTAAGTGTCTTTAATTTGTAATAGAAAATGATAACTTATCATGCTAAAGAAGATGTTTATTGAAGAGTTTGGAGGTTCAACCAAATATTTTTTAAAAGTCTAGAAATAAATTTAGATGTGTTAACATTGAATTGTTTTATTAGAATTGCTTTGAAATTTTTTTACACATATTTATATTTTTATAATTTGAAAATGTTATTGAATAAAGATTGGAATGATTAATCAAGTCCACTAGCTATGAAATTTTTTTTCTCATGTACATATGCTTGATTTGTCTTTTTGTCATTTTGCATAATAGTGAGGTTGGTCATGTTTTAACAAAAATATTAAAGTATATATAACTAAAGAAGAGTTAGTTTGCTCATGCTTTTTTCTCTATGATCAAGAACAGGCAAAAATGAAAATGATTACAGAAATAGTAGTGGCCGAGATGGGCATCCAAATGGTCTGCCAAGTCATATGCTGCATCGTGGGCGTAACGAGGTAGTGGCTCATATAATGGCAGCAGAGGAATCGAAACTTGCCGAGAGAAAGAAATAAGAGAAGTTTTTATCACTATTTGATCTTGAAAATGTGGATAGTGTTGAACTAAATTGTGATTACAAAAGGCAATGATAGTTTTTTTAAAAAAATAAATAAATAACCAAATCTTTTTATGTCAACAGACATTGAATTCCAAATTTTTTCAATCGAATAATGGTTTTGTTTTTTGGGTCATCAATCCAAGGTTAATTGAAGGATAATCTTACTATGACTAAGATCATACCGCATTTAAGGAGATAGATATTTTTTGACAGAACAAGTATTTTTATTTTTTATTTTTATTGCAAAAGGGAATCAAAATGGTAAATTTAACTGCCATTTCTATTCAAATTTGTCTTAATTTGTACACAACTATACATCATGCTTTTGTTTTCTATGTTAGTTTCTCTTTCTTACCTAAATATGGGACACTTTTGTAACACAATTCATTACCTTAAATATCCACCTAGAATGGAAACCCTATCTAAGCTTAATCTCCTCAAGAAACCTCCACTCTACTCGGTCGTACGCCTTACTCATATCAAGCTTTTAAGGCAAAGAATCCCTTTCTCCCTTGTTTCTTGGTTTTCAAATGGTGCGCAAGTTGGTAGGCAACTATAATATTATCTGAAATTAACCTGCCCAAAATGAAAGCACTTTGTGTTTCACTAATACAAGAAGGAAGAATTGTCTTAAGCCTATTAACTAAAACTTTTGATATGATCTTGTAATCACATTGCATAAACTTATAGGCCTAAATTGGGTAATATTTTTAGGCTCTTTAATTTTTGGGATTAGGACAATATTAGTACGGTTTATCTTGACTAAGTCCCTCTCCCCCTAAGACATGCAAACAAAAGCTTGTAACTTTATTACCAATAATATGCCAAAATTTCTGGAAAAATAGAACAGGCATACCATTTGGGCAGGTGATTTGTTAGCACTCTTTTGGTTGGCCACTTTGTGGACTTCCTTTTGGCTGAATTCTGAAAGGACTTTGATAATCTCATCAGTAATACAAGGTTCAACAGTCTCCGGTACATATTTATGATTTGATGGATTATCCGAATGGAACAACCATTCGAAATATCCAGTGGCTATTTGCTCTATTTTATCCTCTTCTTCACACCATACCCTATTTTCATCCTCCAGCCCTTTAATAATATTTGTCCTCTTCTTGGTCGAAGCTTGGGCGTGGAAAAAAACTTGTATTTCTGGCTCCTTCTTGAAGCCATTGAATTCTTGATCTCTGTTTCCAAAAAACTTCTTCCTTCTCCAAGTAATAATTCAGCTCCCCTCTAATTTGGTTAACCCAATCCAAAGTTTCTGTAGGGGAGTTTTCACGCTCAGTTGGTTCATTTCTTTCTTGAGTATAGCTATCCTCTCCCAGTATCACCAAAATTGGATTCATGTCACTTTCTCAATCTTTCACTGACCTTATTCATCTGGTCAAGTATGGATTCTATGCTATTGTTACCCCAAGCTGCTTTCACTACTCCTTCACAATTTGCCTGTTTCAGCAACATCCTTTTATTACCTCTGTTCCTTCCATACCTTTTATGCTTTTCAGATCTCACAATGATAGAACAATGATCGGAGACAGGTGCTGCCAAGCGTTGGACTTCAAAATCTGGAAACTGGTCACACCATTTCTTGTTCCCCAAACCATGGTCTAATCTTTCTCTTAACGTTTGTATCCTGTAATCTCCCTCTTTCCCATGTATACCATTGACCCTCATATCCCAAGTCATCCAAATTGCCTACTTCCAGTGCTTCCCTAAAAGCTGTCATTTGGCTTTCTCTTCTCATGTTTCCTCTGTCTTTTCATGGCTTCATAACAATTCGTTGAAATCACCTAAACAAAGCCATGGCCTATCATCTTGCTCTACTAAGTTCCTCATCAGTGTTCACGACTCGTGTCTCCTTACATCAGGTTCCTCGTAGAAACCCGTCAACTCCATGGACCGATTTTTGGGCCTTTTCTCACCTCCATGTTGATGCGGTTTCTCGAGAAACTCAGCAAGTTTAGTTTAATATCATCCCTCCAAGGCATTGCCAATCTCCCACTACTTCCCTCCGAGTCCACCCCGAAACATCCATGCATGCTAGAACTCTTTTTTACTCTATCTAATTTCTTTACATGTAGTTTAGTTTCCATAAAAAACACTATATGGGGATTTTTGCTCTTCACCAGTTCGCAAAGAGCTCGAATAGCACATGCGTTTCCAAGACCTGACAGTTCTAAGCTATGCACCTAATTTCCCTCGGCGGGCCTGTATGCCAGTCTCCACTGTTGGATATGGTTTTCTTGCTTCCACCATCCCCTCTTCTCTACATTTTCTTTGTTTGTTGGTCAATCGCCATTAGATCACTACATATTTCGTGCATTTTCCTCTTTCCCATGGTAACCGGGTCTAGCTACTTATTATTGCCATGCACTACGCTTGCTTTTTTCTTCCAGGTCTTCTTTCCAATTGTCATGTTTTTCTGCTTTCCATTGGTTACATTTTCATGGACCTCTTCCACGTCACACAGGATTGCCACCTCATATGTTTTTTTTTTAATTTCCCAGGCATTCTTTCCATATAAATTTTCTGTCCCTTTATCCACGTCCATTCCCATGCAAGTCATTAATGCATTCTCAATGCTCTTACTTGTCCCCTCATTACAATGGTAATTTGTTGACCCTGAAAATCCTCATTTTCCCTGATTTTCCTCAATCCCTTGATCCTCTCCTTTGTTATGATCACTCTATTTAGGCTCCTCATTCCCCGGAATTTCGCTACTTCCTTTCCTATTTCGTGTCTGGTCGATTCACCCTCCTCTGTCGCTTCTACCACCTTTCCTCTCGCCTTCAGCGTCACTTTTCTCGGTGTTGTTCCTCCTACGTCCCCACTACCATGTTTGTTCGTGTGCATGCTAGGCTTTCTTTCTCTTCATTGTACTGTTTACGTGTTGGGTACTGGTTTCTGGTCATATAAGCCAAGCATCCTCGTTTAATTGGTGAAGTTCGCATCCACTCCCCATACTGCTGGTCCTCTCCTCTTCCTAACTCTGCTACCATTTCACAATCCATTTTAGTATGGCTCAGTTTCCCACATACATAGTAGAAATTTGGGAGACGTTCATACCTCAATTGCCCCCATAAACCATCTTTTGTTCTTCCCTGCAATAAAAACACACCTTCTCAAAGGCTTTGTGATATCTATTTCCACTCGTATTCTCAGGAAGATTCCACCCATAGAAAACAAATGGTTACACTATGTTTGGATTGAGGAGAAGAAAAAAAAGTAAAGGAAAATAAAGGGGAGTAACGAAAATAGAAAAATTCTTTTTTGTTTGGATAAATTTTTATTTAAAAAGAAAGAGGTAGAAATTTAATAATTTTTTATTTTCCTTGTAATTTTCACTTTTTTAATACCCCAATTAGGGAAAAGCCAAGGAAATGAAAGTTGAAAAAATTTTATTTTTATAAAAAGATTATTATATCTATATTTTTATTATGACATTAGATTTGATTATATAAATCACATTTTTTATAAAAATAATTTTTTTATGAGTATTTTATATAACATTATAGTTTATAAATATTTTACAAATTTTCATGTCTTAATAACAAAACAAGTTAAATTATTGTCAAAATAAATTAAAAGGTTCAATTAAACATAAAATTAAAAGTAAATCAATAACTAGCTAATATATATTATTGTATTAAATATGTTTAATTTTATTTAAAAAGATTTGTTTATACAAGTTAGGTAGTATAAAAATATATTTGTATATTCTATGTTATTTTATAAAAAAAGTTATAATTAAAAAAAATATTATAATGAATTTTTTTTTCTTTTCGTTATTTATCCAAACAATGGTTATTAGATTTTTTTTTTGTTAATTTTAATTATCCAAACAAATAATATATGTATCTTTTTTTTAATTTTTTTTATTTATATGTATCCAAATATAGCGATTTGGTCCACACCTTTCAATACTCCCAATTTCGTTCCTATCTTTTTTGCCATATCTTTGGTCAGCATTTTCAACGCCAACCCATGCACCATAATCCAGAACGCTGCCCATCAAAAGAGTAATCTGTTGGCCTTAGATCACCATCATACTTTCTAACAACTGAAAGGTTCTTTTCAAATGACCATGACGACTCTTCGAGAACTCTCTTCTTATTACTCTTTGACCCAAACTTAAAGATTAATAAGTTTGGTTCCAACACCATCATTGTCATCTCTCTGGCTATCATCTGGAACGTATTGATCATTGCTTTCCTATTGAACATATTCTTAGCAGTTTCCCCACTCACTAAAAGACCTCCGATGCATTCGATTCTTCTTCCAGCCCCTCAATTTCAATGCTCTTCTTTTCTTCTTCAGTTAGCCTTAGTTTTGACCATTTGCTTTCCAACTCGTCCACAATTATTCGAACTTCATGATATCTTAACCACGTTATTAACAGCCTGTTTCTAATCTAATATACTGGAACTAAGAACGCTTGCATACCGACGAGACTATGAAAACTCCTCGTACAAAACCCTAAGTTCCAAAGAGACGCTATAATTGAACAATAGAAGTGCATTTTATTTTCTCTTAACATTTGTAACATCTTTTGTTTTTCTTTTTAAATTATAACTTGGGTGCAAAATTTCACCGTACAGTTAAAGACAAATAATAAAATATGCCCCGTGGCTTAAAAAAAAAAAAAGTTGCACTAATCCTTTTTAAGGATTTTTTTTCCGGTTAATTTTAAAGTCAAAATCGTTGATCAATTTCCCTTTCTTTTATTTTTTTTTTTTGTTACATTGTTGTAAATTTCGTTTTAGTATTGTCCATAGTAGTCAATATACTTCATTTATATTAAAATATGGTATAGTTAAGGGTAGGTTTTTTTTATTGAATTTGTACCGGATAAACCAAATATTTTTATTTGTTTCCATTGATTTTGGTGAACTTTGATAGAATAGTTTGTCGCAGTTAGTATTTGAATGTAAAATATGTTATGTAATTTTTAATTTTGTTTTGTTATTTGATTATTTTTTTAACCTAATAAAAATAAAACTAATGAGTAAAAGAATCCTTAAAAATTGGATTTCTCTACTTTTTACCGCATGTTTTTTTTTTTTTTTTACATTTTATTTTTTCAAACAAATATTTATAAGTATTTCAATTTTTTTAAAAAAAAAAAACAATTGTACTCACCCTAAAATTTAAGAATCCTAAAGTTAAAATTAAATTTTTTTCATCTCTTTGTTTTTATCTTAATTTTACATGAAAAATTATTTATTTAAATATCATATAATCAGATTAAATATTTAAAAACATCATGATAAATTAATGATATTATTTGTTATATTTTTAAATTTATTTATTTAGTTTTTTAAGATATTATTATTATTATTATTATTATTATTATTATTATTATATACAAATTAATATTTATTTATAAACATATTTGTATTAAATAAAAAAATCTAAAATAATATGTGATACCAACATATACTTAAAAAAATTAAAATATTATGTGATATGATATTAATAAACTCGCTTTATTACGCTTTATTCTTTGAATTTCTAGTTACTCTGATCTCCATCAATGTCATATATATCAATAATAATGTTATATATGTTCTTTTAAAGTGTTGATTTGGAAATTAATGAAAGAAATCTCAGGTTATAATAACGTGGCACTATTTATATTTTTAAGGATCAAATTTATTTGGCCTCTGACCACAGGAGTTTTTTTTTTCTTTAAATAATTTACCTTAGAACAAATTACCATGAGTTGCTTATTAGACTTGCTCTGTGAATATAAAATCTTGACTTTATGAATACTTTACTTTATGAATACTTGAGTTTGAATTTTTTTAAATAAGATAAGGTGGTGGGGAAGGGAGAAATGAAACAAGATTCTTGAAGAGTTGCTATGTATTTATTAAAACGCGTTTTCAGGGCCAACTTATTAATTATAATAAACACGTTTCAAGATTTATATTTGATTCATTTTTAATGTATAAATTTTAAATATTATTAATGAAAAAGATGATATTACCTTATTAATAAGTAAGTTTTTTTAAAATATTAATTTTTATATATTTATTTTAAAAATTAATATTTATTCATTAATGAAATAATATTATTTAATTTATTGATAGTATACAAAAATTTATACATCAAATATAAACTCTAAACGAAAACCCAATAGTTGCAAAGGAAATATCTTTACAGAAACTTTGCTAAATATCCCCATACTTTGAATTGGTCCGCGGGTGGACGAGAAATCGTGCATGCGAAAGTCTTTTGACGAAGACAATAATATTCACGCCTTACCGTTTTGAATGGGAAAATAATGGAAAGACATTTCAGACCCATCTCTTACGGGCCATCGGAAACTTTTCGACTATAAATCTAGCAATTTTACAACTCTAAGTTCATAAAACCAGAGAAAGGAATTGAATCTGTACTCTTTGGCCATGGCTGCCATTTTATTACTTTTTCTTCTGTCTACCTCCATCATTTCAACCGCAATAGCTCAACCAAGGCATTCCAATATAAGTCTAGGCTCGTCTCTAACACCCAGAGGCCAATCTGCATGGCTATCCCCTTCTGGCCTATATGCCTTTGGATTTTATCAGCAAGGTAAGGGGTATGCTGTTGGAATTTTTATTGCTGGAGTTCGCCAGAAGACTGTTGTTTGGACGGCCAACCGAGATGATCCTCCTGTTCCAAGCAGCGCTAATTTGATTCTTACAACTGATGGAAGGCTCATTCTGCGATCAACACGAGATATATCCATTACTGATTCTACTGAAAAAGTCGCCACAGCTTCGATGCTTGATTCTGGCAATTTTGTTCTATACAATTCAGACCAAGAAAAAATCTGGGAGAGCTTTATACACCCTACCACTACCATTCTTCCAGGACAAAAACTCTTAGCCGGGACAGCGCTATACTCTAGCGTCTCAGACACTGATCAGTCGACAGGATTGTTTCAACTTATCATGCAGACCGATGGGAACCTTGTGCAGTACCCGGTGGCTACTTATACAGCCGCACCATGGTATGCGTATTGGGCCTCTGGTACATTTGGTGCAGGAGATAATGTGAGCTTGAATCTCGACAATGATGGCCGTACGTACTTACTCAATTCCTCAGGAGTCAACATAAAGGATATATTTATAGGAGGATATGATACCAATGAAACAATCTATCTGATGAAAATTGATCCGGATGGCATCTTCCGAATCTATTCTTATAAATTAAATCAGGATGGCAACGGATCAGTGATATATGTATCTTCTTCAGACAGGTGTGCGCCTAAGGGTCTATGCGGCCTTAATGCCTATTGCGTTATCACTGATCAAGGAGCTGAGTGCAAATGCATACCGGGATTCACTCCGGTAAAAAAGGGCAATTCTAGTGCTGGCTGCGAAAGGGATTTCGCCATGCAAAGCTGCAATAGGAATGATCAGAGAAACCAGTACACCATTCAGGCGGTTGATAATACGGAATGGGAAGACAATGGATATTCTGATTTGTCTTTATTAACCGAAGAAGATTGTAAATCTGCATGTCTGGAAGATTGTGTGTGTGAAGCTGCCATGTTTAAAGAAAGAAACTGCAGGAAGCAAAGGCTGCCTCTGAGATTTGGGAGATGGAAAGTTTCTGAAGAAAACGTTGCTTTGATTAAAATAGGTCTATCTGCGTCCACTGAATCAACAAAACATGATCAAGGCAAACAAAAACCTGGTATGGTAATTTTAATAATTGGTCTTTCATTGATTGGCTTAGCGGTTTTGTTGGTATTTTCTGGGGCTTTGATTTTTAGAAATCATGTCTTCACATACAAAATGGTTTCTACGATTACCAACATAAACTTGTGTGAGAATGTTGCTCCGATATCATTTAGTTTTGCACAAATTGAGCAGATGACTAATAGTTTCAAGGATGAAATTGGAAAAGGAGCATTCGGGACAGTTTACAAAGGAACAATTTCGGATAGCCTGATGGCTGTTGCGGTGAAGAAATTGGACAACGTATCATCTCAAGGGGAGCGAGAGTTTCAAACAGAGATGAAAATTATAGGTAGAACTCATCATCGAAATTTAGTTCGACTAATCGGCTATTGCCACGAAGGGGCTAATAGGTTGTTGGTATACGAGTACATGGTCAATGGATCACTTGCAGATGTACTCTTCACACCTGAAAAAAGACCTAGTTGGAATGAAAGGGTGCAAATTGCTCGCAACATAGCAAGAGGTCTCCTCTATCTTCACGAAGAGTGTGAGACTCAAATAATCCATTGCGACATCAAATCTCAAAATATACTAATGGATGAACAGGGTCAAGCAAAAATATGTGATTTTGGATTGGCCAAGCTTCTAAAGCCAGACCAAACCAAAACCTTCACTGGGATCAGAGGAACAAGGGGGTATGTTGCACCGGAGTGGCACAGGAAACTGCCGGTGACAGTCAAAGCAGATGTTTACAGCTTTGGAATTGTACTGTTGGAGATCATATGTTGTCGACGGAGTGTAAATTGGAGTCTTCTTGAGGATGAAGCTGTCCTCGAAGAATGGGTCTACCATTGTTTCCAAGCTGGTGAACTACGGAAACTAGTAGAGGATGATGAAGAGGTTGACAAGAAACAATTGGAAAGGATGGTGAGAGTGGGACTATGGTGTATCCTGGATGAGCCTACACTCCGCCCTTCCATGAAAAAGGTTCTGTTGATGTTGGAAGGGACAGTTGAGATCCCAGTACCTCCAAGCCCAACTTCATTTTTCTGTGCTGTTTGATTGGTCGATGCTGTTTAAGATTTGGAGAAGGGAACTTTGCAATTGCTTACCTTCCGATGCGTAATTTTGCTGCTGTTGTTGTTGTTTTTTTTTTTTTTTTTAAACGAAGTAATTATTAGGTCAAGCAATAAAAAGTGAAAAAAAAGTGTGTGAATCTATTGAGAGTTTGTGAGATGATTATGAATTGGCTCAAACGATGAAAACAAATTAATTTAAATCAGTTCTAAATATATATATATATATATATATATTAGATAAAATTAAAAAATCTCTTGTCGCCAAAAACCAAAATTTTTGTAGCCATTTTTCTTTTTGGTATAGTGTTTGTACGAAATAATAAGAGCATATATATATATTTTTTTATCAAAAGGGTTAGTTTAAGATTGTTGTCCATTGAAAAAAATTCCGTAGCTAGTGTGTTAATTGATTGAAGACTGAAAAGAGGATGGGTTGAACAAATTGGTTATATGTGTATCAAGAAATTCTTGAAGATAGGAAGCAATGTGTATGGTAATTATTTTATTTTTTTTATTGTTACATTTTTTAAAGTAATTTGATATATTTAATTATTACACTTAATTAGGGATATAATAAAAAAATAATAATAAAGGAATTGGCTCAGAAACATTTTTATTTGCAGGAATTTAATATATATTGCTCTTTAATATTATGTAAAATTATGTCTGAAAATATAATTAGACTAGAAACTAAATTAACATAAATAAATAAATAAAAAAAACCTTCACGAGCCTTTTTCTATCAATACGACAAGAAATCGTGCTAGATCAAAATTTTAAATAAAAGATTTTTGGTTGAAAACATTAACAATGTTTTTGTAGTTTTTTTCTTTTCCAAGTTTTTCTCATAAGCTCTTCCTTTTATTATACTCAACTAAAATTTTAAATTATTATTTTGATTTAATTGAACATTTCAATGAAAATGAGGAAATTTTGTTTCTTTGCCACGTTCAAGTTTGACGTATCATGCATGTTAAATATAGCCCTTATTTGGCGACCCGATATTCTCCATTGATTTTAGAAATTTACGTGTCAAAATTTAATATAATAAGATTACTATTCTACTAGTTTTTTCAAACTTAAGATTTAATTAAAATAATTTATTATTTCTTAAAAGTTAAATTTTTATAAAATTAAAATTTGATTTTTAACATTTATAATTTTTACTTTTTTTTTTATCTTCCACTTCTTTTGCATAAAAAAAATCTAATAATCCTCTATTTACTAAGTGATGCCGAAAATTGATGTTTTAGATATGGAGATTAACTATAAACAGAAAACTCACAAAAAAAATAACTTACAAGAATGTAAACAATGGCAGAATATGATTATTAGATTAAAAGAGATAAAAGTTTACCACCAAGACTAGAAACTAAGGGATACAAAAATAATACTCTAAGAATTCTAATTAAGGATATAGAATAATAAAAGTTTATCACTCAAGGAAATCCACCTAAGAAATATAGAACTTAAAAAAAAATCAAAAAGATTGCCTAAGGATAAATAAAACTCTGTTCAGCCTTTTACCAAAGTATAATAAAAACTATATAGGTTAGAAACATCCCTCCAAGCATGGAAACTTTCAAATTGCATTGCTAGAATCATTCATAAAATCATGAGATTTGCATGTGAACATAATCTACCCATTTACTCCTGAACCTTACCACAATCTCATTCATATTCATAATCTTCTTTTTTCAGCTAGTGTGAATGCAATCTCCTTATTTCAGCTCACCTTATTTATGTGTGGATTCGAACCAAGGATAAGTCTATCTTATTTTTGGATAAGTTTGCCTTGTCTAAGCCCAAGTTGTATGATGTGCAGACACTTCAATGTCAATCTCTTCTAGTTGGAAAAGACTTGTCCTTAAGTCTGAACTAGTATTTTTGTCATGATAAGGTGATAAATCAGCAACATTTAAGGTGAAAGATACTTTATAAGTGTCGAAAAGCTCTATCTTATAGGCATTCTCTCCAATGTGTTGGAGGACTTTAAATGGACCATCTGCCTTAGGTTGTAATTTGTCAAATTTTTCTGGAGAAAATCTCTCTTTTTGTAAGTTAATCCATACCAAATCACCTTCTTTGAACTTTATATATTTTTTATGCTTATTTGCTGCCTTTTTATATTTCTCATTTTGCTGTAAAATCTTAGCTCTCACTTGTTCGTATAATTATTTGATACTCTTAGGCATCTTTTATGCATCTCTATTAAATTGTTGATTAGTAGGGAGATTAACTAAATCTAAAGGGTTGATTGGATTCTTATTATACACCACTTCAAAAGGGCTGCAACCAGTGATTTGACTTAGTGAGCGATTGTAGGCAAACTCTACTTAAGGTAAAATAATATCCCATTGCTTGATATTCTTTCCCACATAACTTTTTAGAAGGTTGCCCAAGTTACAGTTGATTACTTCTATTTAACCATTTGTTTGAGGATGATGAGAAGAACTATATTTGAGATCAGTGCCGTCTTTCCTCTAGAGGGTGCACCAAAAATGATTAAAAAACTTGAGATCTTGATCAGACACCATGGATCTAAGAACTCCATATAGCCTTACAGTTTTCTTGAAATACATATCAAAAACATGAGAAGCATCTATTGTTTTGGTACAAGGAACAAAATAGGCCATCTTGGAAAAACTATCAATAACCACCATGATGGAGTTTTTGTTCCTCTGAGTTTTGGGCAGTCTAACCACAAAGTCCAAACTAACATCCTCTCAAAGAGCATTAGGCACGGGCAGTGGAGTATACAATCTAATGTTTTGGCCATGACTTTTGGTAATATGACACATTCTACATTGTTTAAGGTGTTTCATCACATCCCCCTTCATTCTTGACCAATAAAATCTATCTCGTAAAAGAGCAAGTGTCTTATCCCTTCTAAAGTGTCCACCCAATGCACCATCATGAGCCTCATTGATTAAAGCTTATCTCAAGAAAAATGAAAGAATGCAAAGGTTATTAGCCTTGAAGAGATATCCATCATATAATAAATCACATTAAATCCAAGAACTTCAACAGCCATAGTCCCCAATAAGGAGTATTTTTGACTCAAAGCATCTGCCACCACATTTTGAGTTACTCAATTTATGTTTGATAGTGAAGTTGAAGGCTTGAAGGAACTCCACCCAAGCCGTATACCTTCGGTTAAGCTTGTGCTAGCTATTGATAAACTTCAAGGCCTTATGGTCTAAATATGGGACAAATGACTTAGGAAAGAGATACTGACTCCAATGGAATAATGCTCTATATATGGCATAAAACTCTTTGTTATAGGTTGAATACTTTCTCTTGGCATCATTGAGTTTCTCAGTGAAAAATATTATAGGCTTTCTTCCTTGACTTAAAATAGCGCCTAATCCAAAATTGGATGCATCACATTCCACCTTGAACAATTTATCAAAATCTGGTAAAGACAAGATTGAAGCTTCAATGATCTTGGTCTTGATAAGCTCAAAGCTGTGTCGGGCTTCTTTACTCCACTTAAAAACTTTATTCTTCAAACATTCAATGATGGGAGCCACAATGGAGCTAAAACTCTTAATGAAGTGCCTATAAAAAGATGCAAGGCCATGAAAGCTTCGAGTATTATATAGAGATACTGGTGTTGGCTAATTTAAAATTACCTCAACCTTGCTAAGATCCATCTTTATTCCTTCATTTGACATCATAAACCCTAAAAACACAAGGTTAAAAGTAAAAAAACTACACTTTTTTAGGTTAGCATAAAGTTTTTGTTCCCTCAATATGCAAAATAATTGGTGTAGATGATTCAAGTGTTGGTCTTTATCCTTGCTGTACACCAGAATATCATCAAAATAAACTACTACAAATTTGCCAATATAAGGTTTAAAGATATGATTCATAAATCGCATGAAAGTACTAAGAGCATTGGATAAACCAAAAGGCTTTACCATCCATTCATAGAGCCTATCATTTGTCTTAAAGGCTATTTTTCACTCATCTTCAGGCCTCATTTTAATTTGATGATAACCACTGCGTAGATCTATCTAGGAAAAAATAGTTACTCCATGTAGTTGGTCCAATAAGTCATCTAAGTGTGGAATAGAAAAATGATAGTCAGCTATGATTTTGTTAATTGCTCTACTATCCATACACATACACCATGATCCATCCTTCTTAGGCACCAAAAGGGTTAGGACTACATAAGGGCTCATGCTTTCATGCACTATTCTTTTTCTCACCAATTCATCAACTTGGCATTGCAACTCTACATGCTCTTTATGACTCATCCTATAGGCTACCTTATTAGATAGAACAGCTCTTGGAATAAGGTCTATGCAGTATTAAATGTCCTTTATTGATGGTAGACTAGCTAGTAGCTTCTTTTGAACAATATCTTAAAATTTTATCAATAATGGTTGTATCACTGTAGGAGGCTTTTCACTATCTTTATTCTTTTCAATCAACACCAATGCATACATAGTACTATCCATCTTATTTTTTTTTTGTATAATTGGCATTGATAAACAAAATACTTCTTTCCTCTTTGGTTGGTTTTGACATGACTATAGCTTGGTAAGGCCTAAGATGATTTTGCATCCTTCATAAATGTGTAAGTGTTATGGTAACCATCATAAATAACCCTTCTATCATAATGCCAAGGTCTTTCAAGTAGCAAATGGAAAGTAGCCATTGGAGCTACATTACATCACACTTCATCATTGTATTGATTTTTTATAAAAAAAGAAACCAAACACCTCTTGCTAACCTTGATTTCATTTTTTTTTTTTTACAACTATGACAGCTTATATGGTTGGGGGTGATCCATTACTTTGAGGCTTAATTTCTATACCATAAAGGTTGAAACAATGTTTTCAAAACTTTTACTATCAATTATAATATCACATACCTTCTTATGGGCAGTACACCAAGTGTGAAACACGTTTTTATGCAACCAATCTTTTTTCTTAACAGGTGCAGTACTTAAGTTGTATTATATAACTAAGGATGCTTCACAATCACCATAGGTTACCTTTTCTTCCTCTTCAAGGTTTTGATCCTCTTCAACCAGCTTCTCTTTATTTTCTTCTAAGTCTTCCTCTACTAGAGTCACAATCTTCCTATTTGGGTATTCTGAAGCAATGTGTCTAAGCCCTTGACATTTAAAACACCATTTGGTTTGTGTATTAAATTAAGGCTTGCTTGTTGAGGTTCTATCTTTCTTTTGAGGTTGCTTTAGATTAGGCCTAGAAGGAACAACAATTTTAGATGAGCCACCTTTATTGATATAGCTTTCTTTGGACCTAAATCTTGAGCTACTACCACGGGCCTCTTTTTGTTATCTTTCCATCTTAAAGGCAAGCTTGCATATATCGTTGAAAGTCTAATAGGGTTGTAGCTGTACCATATTAGCTATCTCAATCTTTAATCCTTTAAGATATTAAGCAATAGTCTGCTCTTCCTGTTTCACCAATTCACACTTTAACATGAAGTAATCAAACTCAGCCGTATACTCCTCCACTGAGAGATCTCTTTGTTTCAAGTTATGAAGCCTAACGAATATATCTTACTGAAAGTTATCTGAAAGATACTTTCTCTTCAACTATTTTATCATTTTCTCTCAAGTTATAATTTTTCTCCTGCCTTCTCTTTCCCTTTGCTTTTTCAAAATTTTCCACCAAAAAGATACATACTTTTTGAGTTTGATGGCCATTAGCTTCACCTTACGATATTCAAGGGTATCATGATAATTCAAATATACGTTTCATCGTGTGTAGCCAATCTAAGAATTCTTTAGGTTGCATCTTCCCCTTGAATTCAAGAATTTTTATCTTTGAATTGAATATGCTAGGTTGAAGTTGGTTTCTGAGTAGATAGTCTCTAACTTATTGTGGGTGAAATAGGGTGCTATCATCAGAATCACTGTTGTTTCCATGGAATGGATTGGTTTCTCCTTTATCTTATTTGTTTCTCTTTCGTTGCCTCTTTATCTTCTCTTTCTTTTCTTTTATATGCAACTTATTTTATAGTTAAAAAATCTGTTACCGCATCTTCTCTATAAAGGCATCCATTGGGTCAACATTCGTAGTTGCTATAACGTTAGTGTTGGCTTCAACCTCTTCTATTGATGCTTGATGATGATGACCTGCCATAGCTCTGATACGAATTTGATGCCTAGAATTGATGTTTGAGATATGAAGATTAACTGCAAACAAAAAACTCACAAAAAGATAACTCACAAGAATTTGAATAATGGTAGAATATGATTGTTAGATTAAAAGGGATAAAAGTTCACCACCAAAACTAGAAACTAAAAGATACAAAAACACCACCTTAAGAATTCTAATCAAGGATATAGAACAATAAAAGTTCACCACTCTAGAAAATCTATCTAAAAGATACAAAACTTGAAAAATAATCAAGAAGATTTCCTAAGGATAAATAAAACTTTATTCTACCTTTTACCAAAGAATAATAGAAAATATATAGGCTAAAAACATCCCTCCAAGCATGAAAACTTTCAGATTACATTGCTAGAATCATGCCTAAAATCATGAGATTTGCATGTAAACATAATCTGCCCATTTACTCATGAACCTGACCACAATTCCATTCATATTCATGATCTAATTTTTTTAGCTAGTGTGAACGCAATCTCTCTATTCTAGCCCACTTTATTTATGTGTGAATTTGGACCAAAGATAGGCCCATCTTATTTTTGGATAAGTCTGCCTTAGTCTCAGTTTAAGTTGTATGATATGCAGATACTTTGGTTCACTAAAGGAAATAGTCTTAGAAGAAAACTTTGCTAAATCACTAAAACTTTAAATTGGCGCTAGTAGAGGTGATGATTGGACAAGTTGATATGGTTTGAATTGGGTTATATCGAGTTAAAGAAAATTTAAGTCCCTTCATAATCTAATCATTTTAAGCTCAAGTCACTTAGGTTTTAAGTCTTTCTAGTTTTGATATTTGGGATTATTTGAATTTGAATAATTTTATATTTAAATTTTGAGTTTTAAAATCAAATCAATATAATTTTAATTAATTTGTATTTGACTTATTTTAAACTTAAATTATTGACTTTTTTTTAATTAAATCAAATTGAATCAAATCAAATTTGAAAAGATTGGGTAAATCGATTGGAGATGATTTTGCTTAGACCTTGTTTAATAAACCATTGCAATTTTTCATTGCGCTGAAAGTGAACATTTTCAACATTTTAATTTTTTCAATGCATTTGATAATACATTCTAAAATCACTTAAAAGAATTTTTTTTTTAATTATATCAGGAGAGCAAAGCCTTAGTACAAGTAAAAGAGATAAGGGAGGTTCAATTCAAAACCAAGCTCTTGATGTCTCCTCAAGCACCTTTAGCCACTAAACCAAAGGCTTGGGGACCACTTAAAAGAATTTTTTTAATTAAAAAGTGTTGAATAAGATAAGTAGTAGTAGACTTATCACTTAATGCAAAAAATATTCATTAAATTTTTCTTTTAAAATTTTTTGAACTATTATCTCCTTAAAACCCTACTTAATATCTGCAAAAAAATAAAAATAAAATGATAAAATAATAAATTTTTAGAATTTAATATTTTACAGCTATCAAACAATATATTTATATTCAGTATTTAATTTTCAATAAAATACTAAATAATTTTTATAATTCAAATTCAGTAATTAAATTTAATATTAAAAGTTCAGTACTTAAATTTCAACGTTTGGGTTTTTTCTTTTTTAGTTTATGAAACAAAACCTTACTCTAGATGCTATTTTATTTTACCTGTTGAAAGTCTTACTGAAGTTAAGTTTCAATTTATTCAATTTAATTAAAAATAATACCTATTACTTAAATTTTGGCTACGTTACACAAAGCTGATTTTTTAGAGTGCCACATGTTGCATGGTGGTTGGCCACTGTTTACTTTTTCTTTTAATTTTTTCTTTAAAAATACTAATTTTTTAATTTATAAAAAGTATATATTATTTAAAAGATTATATTTTTATGTGTAAAATTCGTTTATACCAATTTTTTTTCCGTTTTTTGTTTTTACTCTATTTTATTTTTCTCTTTCTAAATAAAAAATTTAATTATGATTTTTTTAGTTTTAATTTTTTTAGAACATACTTGATCAATGCGTGGCTAACAATCCCATTTTCTTTGACCATTGTGTGTCATTTTTAGAGTTTTTTTTTTCTTTTTAGCATTTTTTGGGTTTCTTTACTTTTTTTAAAAAAAAATTATTTAATAAATATTTTTTAAAATTATAAAAATATATCTTTTTTAAAGATTTTATTTTTTATGTTTTAAGACCCATTTATATATATTTTTTTGTTTTTACCCATTAAACTTTTTTTAAAATTTTAAAAATTTAATAAAGAGTTTTTTATATTTTTGTAAAATCCACTTGAAACCAGTTGTATGTCATGTGTTTTTTTTTTCTTTCCTTTTTTTTTTTATTTTTTAAAGTATAAATGATATATTCTTTAAATTTTGTATTTTTTATTTGTTAAACACACTTATACCAAACTTCTTTTTTACTTTTCATTTTTCAACTTTTTTACATTTTCCATTTAAAAAAAATTTAATAAAGATTTTTTGAAGGATTTTTTATAGCCCATTTGAGTAATATATGGTTAACAATATTGTTCTCTTGGGCTATCGCATGCCATTTGAAGTTTTTTTTTATTTTCCTTTTTTTTTTTGAAGATTTTTTTTTAGTTTTAAACTTTTCTTTTAAAGTATTTAATAAATATTTTTTCAAATTATAAAAATATATATTTAAAAAAAATATATTTTTATGTTTTAAACTCACTTTTATCAAACTTTCGTTTTTGTTTTTACTTTTTTACCTTTTTTCTTTTTTAAATTAAAATAAAAATGTAATCAAGTTTTTTATGATTTTATTTTTATGTCGGACCCTCTTGATATCAATAGTATATCATATTTTTTTCTTTTTTTCTCTTTTAATATATTTAGTAAATAATTTTTATCTATTTTTTAAAAACCCACGTAATGTCAATAGTATGTCAATATGACACATGATAAGTTAGTTGACTGTAAGATTTAATGTGCTTTCAAAATTCAATGACTTCTTTAGATTGAGATGCAAAAAGATGGTATAACTATTTTGGAACAGAAGTGGTAGCTAATTTCACTTGATCAGTTTGGCAACAAAATGATGAAGGCTCATATTAGAACTTTTTAACACCATAATAATTACAACATGGAATATTTTCAATTGATGTAATGGAGAAAATGAAGGAGTATACAATGTTTCCTTAATAAAATAGTTTCATATTAATTCTAAAGAAAATTGAAATAAATACAATTGTATATCTTTCATTTAAAAATCATATAAAACTAACATTGTTTGTCATATGGAGAAGATAGAGCTATGTATAACCAATCATTCTTTCAGTGCTTTTTTTTGCTTAGGATAATCTTTCATTGATGCTTTCATTAATTGAAAGTAATTGCATGTTCTATTAATTGAACACTTAATTTTTCTATTATCTAAAAAAAATTGTTGTATATAAATTTTTATTATATATAAATATTAAAATACATAATTTTAAAAAATAAAATAAAATAAAATAAATTTCTAACCTGGATATCTTGTCATGTTCCAATGAATTTTGTTTCACCTTGAAAGAATTCATCATTGCATAACTTTTCTTTTTGATTCTGGCCAAATCTGATGCACAAAATTCCAAGCAATCAACAGACAATTTTGCAATGGAGATGAGCCAATCATTTGTTTGGAAAGAAAAGAAGATTTTTTACACAAAATTACATGAAGATAAACATGCATAAGTTTTGCACAAAAAATGACATAAAAGTTTTCATTTAAAAGTTACTGTTTGATATCTAACCTGATCTAAACTTTTTAACGATAATGATATTAGGCATATTAAATTTGAATGATGTTGAATATGTTGATTAAAGATGTAAAAATATAAAACTTTTTTACTTTTTTAGTTTAGTACTTATTAGACGGTATACTCAATATTAAATCTCCTTCAATGACTATTAATTTGACAATATATGCATATGGAATGCATGAATGTGAACTTATACATGCATCTCTAATAGATGTATGATGTATGTAGGTAGATAATTTGTGCATCAATAGTGTCATTTTTAATCTTTAAAAGAATCTACTATTTGTATTTGTTCAGGGAAACACTGTAAAAAGCTAAAGAGTTGGTTCATTTTGGAAAGATTTTCAAATTATGAATATCTACGAATAACATTAGCTAAAGAAGTTCAATAGATTGAGTCTAGGTACTTTTACTTTCTATTGTTCTTATCATGCAATCAGTATATACTGTTAATAGATATTTTATCATGGTTGAAGCATAAACCATGTTTTACTGACTCTTGAATATGCATAGGAATTATGTAAATGTAAATATATATATGATTGATTATTGAAGCAAAACTTTATGTGAATGATTATTGCTTCCAAGAAAATGGGTTTTCATTAGAATCACACTAATATATGTAGCAATTTAGCCTTTCATCTGCATTGCTTTTTTGCCATATTTCACCAACATTTATGTCTTTAAGTCTTCCAATGTCAATAACATACTACAAGGTAGTCCCCTGCTTGCCCTTTTCTCTTTTTCAATCTCTAACCATGGTCACACATTTCTTGGTTTTTATATTTAAATGAAAGTTGTAAATGTTATATATCTTGTATTATCATTTCAACATTGTTAGCATTTAGGTTTGTATCTTATTTAATTCTTTTGTGTTAAGATGTTTGCTTCTTTTTTTTTTTGAAAGATGGCTCCATAGTTAGATCATTTTATTCGACTCATGAACATAGGTTTATTAATTATATTTCTTCCCAAGTACCTGGTGACTCTTCTTTAGATATTATTAATGGTATAGGGATATCAAGAAGATTCATGCATAGTTTCAACAACAATATTGAGTTTGCTTTTGTTATTTAATGATTTAGTCTTCGCCTTTTAAGTTTGAGCTTTTTAGGATATTTTCTAACTCAATTGATCCTTTTAAAAAAAAATCTAAAACAAAAAAGTCAAATTGTTTTGTTATTAAATGAAACAAATGCCTCTGAAAGCTCTAAAAGATCTTTTATGATGATCATCCAAGTTAATGCTCTCCTATTTGTGTCTATTTTAAGATCCACTTCTCTAAACCTCTAAAATTTAAATCAATTAAAGGTAAATGTTTCTTCTGGTAGATCCTAACCATACTCCTTTGACTAAATGATTGATAAGACCTTTAACTTTTTTATTTTTGCTGCTCAATATTTTTAGATGTCAAATTAAGACTAATACAAAACCCAACTAAAAAAATGTATTCAAGTTGCATGGGAAAAAGTAAATATACCTTGGATAAGCTGTTGTGATGATTCATGCACATGATTTTTTTCCCTACAATGCTGAAACTATTGTTCTCTGAATTCTCGAGTCTCCAAGGTAGTCTCTCGCTTGCCTTTATCTCTTTTTCAATCTCTAATCATAGTGTCATAATGTCTAGATCCGGGGATCTATTGCTAGACATTGACTTTTAGGGAGTCACCACCAATCTTTTTTATCTAGGTGCGATTGGCCACCTAAAGAATCTGTCCTTTCAGGGAGTGCCTAAGTTTAAAGGCCCCTAAAAGAATAGGTTCAGGTCTACTAACCAGAACAGGGTTCGGGAGTTCGATTACGTGTGAGGAAGGTTATAGCACCCTCACAACGCCCATCAAAAGATGGTACCAGCTTAAATTTATGTTATCCAATTAGCTTTAAAATTTTACCAAGTAATTAATTGTTGAAAATTATTCTCAATTGACTCTAATACTTTTAGCAAAAAATTGAGAAAATCCCTTCACCTCAAGAGTATGTAAGAAAAACTACTATTTCACTTGCAAAGGCTCCATCGTCGGATTAATTAAGGAAAAATAAAAATCAAAATCAAAATCAAAATAGAAAGGAAGGAAAGGATGATTGTTCTTGTGTAGGAAAAATTGATACTTTCAACTTTTCCCCAAAAAATTTTTTTTGAAATTTATACTTTTAGAAAAATTGATACTTTCAACTTTTCCCTAAAAATATTTTTTAAAAATTTATTTTTAAGGAAAATTGATACTTTCAACTTTTTTCCAAAAATATTTTTTTGGAAATTTTGATTTTCAAGGAAAATTCATACTTTCAACTTTTTCTCAAAAATCTTTTATTGAAAATTTATTTTTAAGAAAAATTGATACTTTCAATTTTTCCCTAAAAATATTTTTTGAAAATTTTGATTTTCAAGGAAAATTGATACTTTCAACTTTTCTCCAAAAATCCTTTGTTTTTGAAAATTTATTTTTTTTAAGGAAAATTGATACTTTCAACTTTTCCCTAAAAATATTTTTTTGAAAATTTTGATTTTCAAAGAAAATTGATACTTTCAACTTTTCCTCAAAAATCTTTTTTTGAAAATTTACTTTTAAGGAAAATTGATACTTTCACCTATTTCCTAAAAATATTTTTTGAAAATTTTGATTTTGAAGGAAAATTGATACTTTCAACTTTTCCCTAAAAATATTTTTTTGGAAATTTTGATTTTCAAGGAAAATTGATACTTTCAACTTTTCCCTAAAAATATTTTTTTGGAAATTTTGATTTTCAAGGAAAATTGATACTTTCAACTTTTCCTCAAAAACTCTTTTTTGAAAATTTATTTTTAAGGAAAATTGATACTTTCAACTTTTTCCCAAAAATATTTTTTTGGAAATTTTAATTTTCAAGAAAAATTGATACTTTCAACTTTTCCTCAAAAATCCTTTTTTGAAAATTTATTTTTAAGGAAAATTGATATTTTCAACTTTTCCCCAAAAATATTTTTTTGACTTTTATTTAAAGAAAATAGAACAAAATAAAAGTGAAAATAAATGAAGATAAAAAATATTAAATAAATCTAATCTAATAAATATAAATAAATAAATAAATAAATAAAACAAATAATAAAAAAAACCTAGAGCGGCTCGGCTATCGGCTCAGCTCAAGAAAGAGAAACGGCTCGGAAGGACGGCTTGGAAAGCTCGGCTCAACTCGACTTGGCTCAGAGGGGGGCACACGTGGGTCAGGAAGCGGGTCGACGCTCGGGTCGGGTCTCGGCAAAACGCACGGATCCTCTGGGTCACTTAAGGCCAAAACGACATCGTTTTGAAAGGGTATATAAGGTCTTTACCTCTGTTTTTTGACAGAAAGCTCATCTCCTCTCTCTCTCTTCTTCCCTTTTTCTCTCCCTTCTCTCTAAAAGCTGAAGAACTCCGGTTGAATTTCGTCGAATTCTGAAAAATGTCATCAAAATTTGTAAAATTTCACCGGAAGTTGGCTAGAAGGTTGTCAGTTTTTGGAATTCTTCGTCGAAAACTGGGCAGCTCACCGAAAACTTCAAATTTGGTCGAAATCTTCGTCGAAAAATTCAAACTTCGTCAAAAAATTCAACCGAAATTTGGAATTTTCCAAAAATTCCCAGAAAAAATTTGCCAAAAAATCTTCAAAAAATTTTGCTAAATCCCAAAACACTCATAAACCTTTTCTTAGCATTCTATATGCCTCTTTTTCTCTCAAATCAGTAGCTTTGCTCACTGTTTTTTTTGTTCAGCATCTGTTCCAGGAGGTCCCTTTTATAGGGATTGATCAGGAGTTCCTGATCAATTCCAATTCCTCTTTGAACGGGGATTCAATCTTTGAGTCCAATCTGGACTCTTCTGATTGAATTCCCATTCATAATGGGATTCTTCAACTTTCAATCACAGCCATAAAAAAAATAAAAATAATAATAATAATAATATAATAATCAGATAAACAAAAATCATATAAACGGAACAAGAAAAGAGAAGAAAAAAATTATTAACAGATAATTAGAAATACAATAAGATAAATCCAAAAAAAATATTACAAGAAAAAAAGAATAATAAATAAATTATAATATAATAATAAATATATAACTATATAAATAAAATACATATAAATATTAACAATAAATAAATAAATAAAGATATACATATATTAATACATAATAATAATAATAATAAATAATAAAATACATAAAATACAAAAGAAAAAAAAATAATACAAGATAAAAATTGAATTGGGCTTACCCAATTGATCTGGGCCAGGCCCAATTGATCTGGGCCTAGACCCAATTAGATGTCTACAGTTGCCCCTCTTTACACATTTTCTGTGAAACAGAAATTGCGCAAAGACGTAGACACCCAATCAAAACTCAACTCAACATTATCATTTTTTATTTTTTTTTTGTTTTTTGTTTTTTTTTTTACCAAAGCTCCTCTAAACAGAGGCTTAACGACTTTGAGAAACATAAATTGCTCCTCTAAACAGAGGCACCACGATTTTTGAAAATAAATTGCTCCTCTAAACAGAGGCACCACGACTTTGAAAAATAAATTGCTCCTTGACAATCATGTCCAAAGGAGTTGAAAGTTGTGTTTGAAGGAATTTCAAGAGATTATGCCCAAAGGTCTTATAAATCAACCCTGATACCAGAAGACATCCTATTTCAAGGATTGGGGACTTACCTGACAAGCTTTTTCTTTTTCAATTTTGCAAAATATCTTCATATCTGTCTTCTCTATGTGAGATGTTGGAGCACCTTTGCTTCTTGAATTTATACACTATACTTTCCTGAAAGTAGTGTATGCTATGCAAATGCATATGAATTTCAATGCATGCTATACAAATGTTGGCCAAATAATTCCTATTCAATGTATGGTACTCAAGTTTTTCAAGCTCTTTTTTTTTCTTTTTTGGGTGTCAAGCCCTTTGATTCTTCAAGGATCCAATTGCATTGCTCTTCTAAGATCGAACCAATGTAGCTCTTAATTATTTCTTCCACTCATATTCTTCCTGTAACAAAAAATCTCTTCCCAAATTCAATGTCCTAATCAGGAGATGAACATCTCGATTCTGCCTTTTTCACTTTTGACTTATTCAATATAATGTAAAGATCTTTTTATGTTGTTATTCATTCACCAATCATTATTTCAAACTCAAAGAGTAAGAATGCATTTGCACATTTCTTTCATGGTAGGGTATTGAGAAGAAAAGAATATGAATGGTTGGGAAACAGTTATCAGAAAAAGGCACAAAGAATGAAATAAAACGTTTCTTATTAGCAAAATGTTGGCAAACTTTGGCCAAGAGAAAATTACAAGGATAGGTATGCGGACAAAGCCTAAAATAAACAATCAGATAATCATGATAACACATCTCAAAGTTTTTTCTGAAAACTCAACCCTCTGATGTATTTAACAACTTGGAACTCTTTCAAATTTGCTAACCTCTATATCAGCAGACTTTCAAATTCGATGCTGTATTCTCCTTATCTAAGCCGTCTTTTCAGATTTTCAACTTAGACAAAACCCCCTATGACTCAAATCGCCCTTTTTGGGTTTTCGTCTTGAGTCATCCTTTTTCAATCACTTTTTCATTTTTTTATTTTTTATTTTTTCATTTTTTCTCTTTTTTTATTTTTATTTTTTTTTCAAGCATAGTACTTCTTCACGGCATCAGAATTTATAGAATGGGATAAATCATTTCCATCCATCTCAATCAGTATCAACGCTCCACCCGAAAAAACTCGTTTCACCACATACGACCCTTCCTAATTCGGAGTCCATTTTTCTCTACTATCGTGCTGGATTGAGAGAATTCTTTTCAAAATAACTCTCTTTCTTGAAAACAACGGGGTCGAATCTTCTTATCATGAGCCCTCATCATTTTTCTTTGATACAGCTGACCATGGCACAGTGCAGTCAATCTCTTTTTTTCTATGAAATTTAGCTGCTCATAACGTTCACGAATCCATTCGACTTCTTCTAACTCAACTTCTTTTAAAACTCTCAAAGAGGGGATCTCTACTTCTACTGGTAGTACAACTTTCATCCCATAAACTAAAGAAAATGGGGTTACCCCGGTAAATGTGCGAACTGACGTTCGATATGCATGCAAGGTAAATGGCAACTTCTCATACCAATCTTTGTAAGCCTCGGTCATCTTCTCCAAAATTCTCTTTATGTTTTTATTAGCTGCCTCAACTGCCCCATTCATTTTCGGATGGTATGGTGCCGAGTTGTGATGCTTGATCTTATATTGAGCACATATTTCTTGCATCATCTTACTATTTAGATTCTTGGCATTGTCTGAAATAATTCTCTCTGAAAGTCCATATCTACAGATGATCTCTTTTTTTATGAACTTGTAAACCATGGAGCGTGTCACATTTGCATACGATGCTGCCTCTACCCATTTTGTGAAGTAATCTATCATCACAAAAATGAATCTGTGCCTATTAGAAGCCTTTGGGGTGATTGGACCAATAACATCTATGCCCCACATTGAAAATGGTCATGATGGTTCCATAACATGTAAAGCAGATGGTGGAGCATCGATCTTATCAGCATATATCTGGCATTTATGGCATTTACGAGTATAATCAATGCAATCATTCTCCATCATCAACCAGTAATATCCTGCTCTCATGATCTACCTTGCCATCATATGTCCACTAGTATGTGCCCCACATATTCCATCATGCACCTCTTTAATGATTTTTTTTCATTTCAGTCTCATTTACGCACCTCAATAATACTTGATCTTTGCTTCTTTTGTACAGGACATCCCCATCCAGGAAGAAGCTCATAACCAATGTTCAGATGACCCTTGTATCATTTTTTGTTGCTTGAACTGGGTACTGCTGATTCTTAACATACTGTAAGATGTCATAATACCAGGGCTTTCCATCTTCTTCTCCCTCTACATTAGAGCAATAAGATGGTATATCCTTAACATCTAGCTTGATGAGCTGAATGTCAGTATTGTCATTAATTTGAATCATTGTAGCCAGAGTAGCCAATGCATCAGCAATCAAATTCTCTTCTCGGGGTAAGTGATCAAACTGGATATCTTTAAATTGTTTCATCAACTCTAGAATATACTTGTGATATGGAACGAGTTTGGAATCTCTCGTCTCCCATTCTTCTTTTAATTGATATATAACTAAAGCTGAGTCTCCAAACACTTTTAGTTCCTTCACTCCTCTATCTATAGCAGCTTGTAAGCCTATGACACATGCCTCA